>NW_025421919.1:0-128443 GCF_011764305.1 Mustela putorius furo
ACCCAGCCCAGCTTGCCAATGGTGGACTCAAATGACGAGTATCCTATTCTTACGCCTGGTCAAGATTCCGTCATAAGCTGTAACCCTTACCCCCCCCTCCCGGCAAGACTCACTGCCTTCTCCTTTGTCGCCGGGCCTACTGGCAGGAGCCAGCTGGCCTACCGGAAGGACTTCACCCCTTGATAGTTCACCTCTCTTGCCCGTCCTCTTCCTCCTCCGTCCAACCTTGTCATGAACGAAAGGCACAGAGAGGCAGGTCTCTCTTTTTGCTCGTGGCTTACTTCCTACCCTCCCATAAGTTGGACCCAAGTCCCATCCCTGGCATCTGCGTTACTGCGCTGGACGATCAGAGGGAGGTGGAGAATTAGGGCCAGTCCAGTGGGAAGCGTGTGGTAACTTTCCTGTTTTTTGGGGTTTGTCTTGCGTATCATAACTATATAGATTGGAGTGTTCTGGTGTCAGGAGACCTAGTCCTTGTGGCTATAGCACTCCAGTGAGGGTGAGGTCCACTGATCTGCGGCCTTTGCTAAGAGCAACCCCTTGCTCAGAGAAATATATGGTGCCAAGGGCTTATTAATTTTGATTCTAATTTGTTTTCTTACCCAAATAACCTGGTATCAAAAGATGGGAGGCAGAAGACTGGATAGCAAGTGTGTGACCATATGGTTCCATCCCCCCAAACTATCGAAGAAAAACACGAGAGTTTATAAATCCTGAGTAAGTATATATTTACAACACCTCTTTAATAGGTTTTATCAAGATTTAATCATGGATAATATGCTCCTCGTGTCTGGGATAGCATCAGTTGCCATATATTAAAAACCAAGAAAAAGAGGTGTTCTTGGTGTGCTTCCTCCTCCATAAGTGTCCCTTCTATTCAGGTCATGATCCCAGGGTCCTGGGATGGAGCCCCACATCATGCTCTCTGCTCATGGGAACTCTGGAAACAAACAAAATGTTTTTAAAAGGTATTTTTTTTTTAATTTAAATAGTGTTAACTGGACGACTCAGTTGTTTAGGCAGATGTTTGCATTTGGCTGAGGTCATGATTCCAGTGGTACAAGGATCCAGCCCTGCATGGGACTACTTGCACCCCAAGGAGCTTGCGCTTCTTCCTCTCAAACCTTTGCACGTGATCACCCCCACTTTGGGGCTTCCGTCCTCTCTCGGGCGGGGGGGGGGGGGGGGATCTCTCTCTCTCGGGGTGGCGGGGGGTCTTGCTGTCATAAACCAAAATAAAATCCTTTACTAAATAGATAAATAAATAAGATAAATTTCTAAACCTACTTTCAGTTTAGGTCCCTTAACAAAAAACCAAAAATTGCTTACTGATTCATTAAAAAAAAGAAAAGGTAATTTAGAAAGATGCTTCCAGAGCTTAAAACGCTGGTTTTTTTTTCAGGGAGTTAAATATAGAAGGGTGCTTTTAAAGTTAAAAGAATAAATATGCTAGGTATTAACACTAATCACAAAACTATAACTTTGTGTGGGTTATATCAAGATAATGAAAAGTGATTTTATTAAAGCAAATTTCATTATCAGACATAAAGATCAAGTCAAAATTCCAGAAGAGTAAAACTGGATGAATTCATCAGGAGTATAATAATTCTTGACTTTTCAATACTTAATAACAGATTTTGGGGGATATATATAGGGAAAAAACTAAGAACACAAAAACTTCATAACTTTCTACCTTAGAGAAATGGAAAAAAATTTCAACACCTTTATTTTTTAAGATTATATAGACAAATAAAGGGTCATCAAATTGGGTAAGATATGTAAGACTCTGAACAAAATTATCAACTAACTAGATATGCTTGATATTACAGAACACTCCCAACAACCACAGACTACATATATCTTAAGCCATGATTTTCTTTTGCAAAGGTCAAACATTGATAATGTTCTAGTGGACCATACCTCCGTTGTACCCAGGAAAAGAAGTAGCATATTTTCTTGAAAGACACAGCTATCAAAGCTCCATTGAGAAAAACTGTAAAGATGGAAAAGGGATTTGCAAATTATATTATCTGATAATGGACATCAACTCTGATTATTAAAAAAATGAATAAAAATGAAAAACCTTACTAATAACCAAACAAAGTATCCAATTTTACATGTGAAGAAAATTATTGAAAGAGACATGTCACCAAAAGGATATGGATGGGCTTATAAGCACATGACAAATTTCTCAACATTTAGACATTAAAGAAATACAAATTAAAATCATAATAAGACATGCTTACAAATCTATTAGAATGGCTAAAATTATAAAGGCTAATTGTACTTCGTTCTGAGCTAGATGGAGAAGCAACAAAAAATCTAAACTGTTGTTGGCATATATCATGATACCACCACTTTGGGAAAATAGTTTGGAAATTTTTTTTAAATGCAAAATATGTTTGCAGTTACATGAATAGCCATTTTACTTCTAGGCATTTAACCAAGAGAAACAAAACCCTATGTTCGTACAAGGACTTGTATATGAATTTCATAGCAGCTTTATTTTTAAGAATTGAAAAACTGTGGAAATGTTCATCAATGTCCATCAATAGAGCAAAGACAAATGATGATCTATTCATTAAAGAGATTACTATTCAACATCAAAATGAACTATTTACAATTGGAGATTCTCAAAGTAATGGTGCTGACAAAAAGAAAAGCCAGGGCAATGAATAGTATATACTGTGTGATTCCATGACTACGAAAAAAAATCTAGAAAAATACAAATTTATATATAGTCACAGTCATCAATATATTGGTGTGATTTTAGTGCCTTCTTCTGTGCTCCCATAGCTTCCTACACTTGGATCTCCGAGCATTTGTTACACCATGTGAAAATATGAACTCTTTTTCTTTATTCTGTCTTGCTAGAATAAGAATCCTTGAAATTTTATGGACATTTGAACTCTCAGTTATTAGCAGAAATTCTATCACACAGTAAGTTTCCAAATATAAAAGCCAGAGTTTTACAATGACTTCTAAGCTTTTACATGATCTAGCCACTCATTTAACCTCTGTGACCTCTTTCCCTGCTACTCTTCAGTCCCTCACAGTGGCCTCCTTGCTATTCCTCAGATATGCCAGGCACGATCCAACCTTATGATTTTCAAGATAGCCAATTCCTTTGTCTGGAGTGACCTGAATGCTGATAGTTCTGGGCAAATTCATCACCTTTCCATACCTTTGTTCAATTGTCAGCTTCATTGTAACTACCCTGATCTTCCTATTAAAATTCTTAACTCCCCATCCCCTGCCTAGCAACCTTGATTTTTCTCACTCTGATCTAATTTTTCTTTTTCCCCATTGTACTCATCATTTTTGAATGCACTATGCAATTTTTATTAAGGTTTATAGCTTTTAATTGTCTCACTCATTAAAATAAAAGTTCTACAAAGCCAAGTATTTCATTTACCAGTGTAGTCTGAAGTAATATCTGCCATATAATAGACAGTAGACAATTGGTAAATTTCAGAATAAATTAGTGTTGAGATTATACTGAATTTCATAAGTCATTTCAATATTTTTTTCCAAAAAATAAACTATGTAAAACATACCTTAAATTTACTTTCAAAATATTTTACAGAATATAATGGACAAAATAAGACAAAATAAGACAAAAAAAAAACCAAAATAAGACAAAAGCCTTAAAGAAACAATCATATGAATAACCATTTCAAACCTACTTAAAAATTGCATAATACCACACTCCTAGATCCTCTCTGAATGCTCTAAAATAACCCTTCAAAGGAAAAACATTTTTAAAATAACAGATTTTTTGGCAAATAATTTAATAAAATAAAATTTTCATACATCTATGTAGATCATAATAAATGTTTTTAATAAGCATGAAATTATAACTCTGAAGTGTGCTAAAATGAAACCACCTGCTAAGGGTGAGAGAACAAAAAAATAAACATCATTTTTCCAAATAAGAGGACTTTATTACCTTTGAATCAAAGCATGTGGATTTGTTCAAACTGGCAATAAAGGAATATGGAAACACAAACCATAGAAAGTCATATTTTAGATTTCTAATGACTTCATAGTGAAGAGTATAACATTTTTTAAATGCTACATAATGCTACATAATGACAAGATGACAGGTTGTGACAAATAGCATTTTTAAAAGCTCTACTCATAATGGAACAGAAGGTGTCATTTCCCTATAATTTTATATATGTCATTAATTTACTATATCTGGATACAACACATTACCAAACAGATGTTCATCAAAGACTAAATCATTTTTAATGGAACATAATATTTTGAACCTACATCTATTAATCATATTTTTCGATCTAACATTTATAGTCTTGCTAAACAATTTATCAGTTGTCGACAAAATTAATAAAAAATAGGATAAAAAGTCGTGTTTGGAAAATATTTGCTGATAGTTTTAAAAATTTAAATGTAATTTTTTATATATCTGACCTATAGATGATATAAAATTTTTGGAGAAAATATGACATTTTTTTGATCTTGGTTGAAGGTATTAATAAAGAGCAACTGTTTGTATTATTTGTATTGTGATATCTTAGTTAATAAACATGAATAACTGGTATAAAATATGTTTTTTTTTAATTTTATTTATTTCCTTGACAGAGATCACAGGAAGGCAGAGAGGCAGGCAGAGAGAGAGGAATGGAATCTGGCTCCCTGCTGAGAAGAGAGCCCACTGTGGGACTCAATCCCAGGAACCTGGATTCATAACCTGAGCCGAAGGCAGAGATTTTAACCCACTGAGCCACCCAGGCACCCTAAAATATGTTTTTTTATATATATAGAATTATAGTTCTTGCCAAAATATGGAACTAGCTGGAACTGAATGCCTCCTTCAAAGTCAGCTCTGGAGAAATTATGCAAGTGTAATATGGAACTATTTCAGATATGAACCAAAAACAAAGAAATGATGATAAATTCCTTAAAAGACTCAAAGTTGCTCTTGACTGGTATGTTTCAAGCTCTATTCCTGGTTTGAGGACAGGTTTTAATAGGCCTGCCACTGTAGAAATCAGCTGCCTGTTTAGAGGCTATCAGAACTGTACAAAAACCTTGAAGGGGTAAAGACTTGAAAATTCTTTAGAGAGATTAGCTCCCTAAGGCATTATTCATCCACACATTTTCCTCCAAACAATTAAGACTGATGGATGAGGGGCACCTGAGGGGCTCTCTCATCACGTGGATGGTGGGTTAAGCCTCTGCCTTCATCTCAAGTCATGGTCTCTGGGTCCTGGGATCCAGCCCCACATCGGGCTCTGCTCAAAAGGAAGCCTGCTTCCCTCCCTGCTTGCCTGCCTCTCTGCTTACTTGTGATATCTCTCTCTCTCTGTGTCCAATAAATAAATAAAATCTTAAAAAAAAGGCTGATGGATGATAAATTATGAAAACTGCTCCCTCCAAATGATGCTTCTTCATAAGGATTTAAGAATTTAAAATTGTAAGAATTTAAAATTGAAACTTGATCGTAGGATTTATCTTATAGAATAACATCAAGTGAAGGCCGTTATTATTAGTTCTGAAGTATTTGTGATTCTGAATTCTTGGCCTCATTAGTAAATTTATTTTTAATAAATTATTTTTTAATATATAATAATATATATATAATATATAACATATATAATGTATATAATAAATTCATTCATTCATTTATTATTTATTATTTATTCATTTATTAACTCAAACACAAGAAAATGAATGACCTGATTGAAAAATTGGCAAGGACTGGAACAGACACCTCACTTAAGAAGATACTGAGATGGCAATAATGATATGAAAAGATGCTGTGATGATCCACAGCATGTCTAATTAAGGAATTGTAAATTAAAAGAACAATGAGGGGCACCTGGATGGCTCAGTGGATTAAGCCGCTACCTTTGGCTCAGGTCATGATCTCAGGGTCCTGGGATCGAGTTCCACGTTGGGCTCTCTGCTCAGCAGGAGCCTGCTTCCCTTTTTCTCTCTCTCTGACTGCCTCTCCGTCTTCCTGTGATCTCTCTCTGTCAAATAAATAAATAAAATATTTTTTAAAAATAAATAAATAAATAAAACAATGATATATCACTACACATCTATTAGAATGGATAAAATCCAAAATACTGACAACATAAAATGCTTTTGACGATGTGGAACAAGAGAAACTCTCATTCATTTTGGTGAGAACACCAAAACGGTGCTACCACTTTGGAAGACAGTTGGGCAGTTTCTTACAAAACTAAACATATTCTTACCATATGATCCAGCAATCGTGCTCCTTGGTACTCACCCAAAAGAGCGAAAACTTTGTGGACACAGAATCCTGCATATAAACCTGTGTTTGTAACAGCTTTACCCATAAGTGCCAAGAGTTGGAAGTAACCAAGATGTCCTTCAGGAGGAGAATGGATAGATAAACTGTGGTCCATTGAAACAATGGGATATGATTCAGCGATAAAGAGAAATGGCTATCAAGCAATGAAAAGACATGGAAACAAACTTAAAATCCGTCATAATAAGTGAAAGAAGTCAATTTGAAAAAGCTTCATGTTGCAAGGTTCCAACTATATGACCTTCTAGAAAAGGCAGAACTATGCAAATGGTATAAAGGTCAGCGGTTTGTAGCAGTTAGGAGAGGAGGAGGATGAATAGGCAGAGCACAGAAGATTTTTAGGCCCGTGAAAAATGTTCTGTATGATATGCATGATATTTTAGATATATATCGCTACATAGTTCTCAAAAAGCATAAGATACTATACCAAGAGTGAACTCTATGAGAAAAGGTTTTTTTAAGATTTTATTTATTTATTTGACAGGCATCAAAGCAGGCAGAGAGGCAGGCGGGGAAAGCAGGGGTTGGGGGAAAGCAGGCTCCCTGCCAAGCAGAGAGTGTGGTCTGGGGCTCGATCCCAGGACCGCGAGATTATGACCTGAGCCGAAGGCAGAAGCCTTAACCCACTGAGCCACCGTGGTGCCCCACCAAGAGTGAACTCTAATGTAAACTGTGGACTTTGGGGTGATAATGATGTGTCAGTGTAGGGTCAGTGAGCGTGAAAATTTATCACCGTGGTACAGGATGTGGATAATGGGGAAGGCTGTGTGTATGTGGGGAAAGGGAATTTTACTTTGATCCCCAAACTACTCTAAAAAATGGAGTCTGTTAAAAAAAAAACTTTATAATGCAATATAATACAAAACAAGAATGCATATCAAGAGAGAAATAATGTTTAAAGGGAACGAAGAACTTCAGTAATGTGTACCTAGGGATTTTGATTGCACATCTGTAGGAAGTTCACATTGTCATTAGCAATTGTTTATCTGTGAAGTAGAAGAAACATAAAGAGTGATGAAAACTCAAAAATGCAACATTAAAAAAATGCCATCTATGGGCTCTTAAAAAATGGAACAAAATTTGCATGGCTTTTTAAGCTTTGTGGGGAATGAAGGGACAGAATTTAAATTCAGCTTTATAAAAGATTGGATAATATGTTTTCTACAAAGAAGACTCCTCTGAATAACATAGAAAATAAACATGGTAGCAGAAAGTGGAAAAAAGGTTACTACATCTCTTGTGAGCTCACGTTCTCTGAAACCGTGTCACTTAGTGGAGACAGTAACTGTTCGATGAATAGCAAATGGTAGTCTTTCAGATTCCCGGGATTTTCACTAAGAATCGTGAATGGATTTTTAAAAAAAATATGTAAAGAATGTCTACAGTGCAAGTACCGGCAAATAACTGTCATTTTGGAGAGAATATTTTAATCAGCAGAGAAGGTCAAAATGACAAAGTTCCAAGATCAGAGTAAACATATGGGATTAAAAAATAAAATATAAAAAAAATTATTTTGAAAGGACTTTTTTTTTAAAGGACTTTAAACAAAAGTCCTTTTTTAGAGACAGTTGGCTGCTTAAACCAAAAGTACAACTCACTGAGAGAATTGCCGCATTACTTACTGGGGTAGAAAGGACCTGGAATGTAGAAAGACCCATTCTGCAGAGGAAAAAATAGAATCACTAACAGGCCTCATGCCTTGCACAGCCAGTGGCTAGAATCCCTGCCTCATGAGACCCTGTGCTAGAAGGCCGCTAGAACCATCTAGAACTATGTTAGTCTTTCTTGGAAGCCAACATGTGTTTGCCCAGTTAAGAGCACAGTAACAATAAGTCACGTTATGTTATAATGATTATCGATATCTTTAAAGCATAGTCAAGTTCCTTTTTGAGTACCCTCACCCCAATCTTAGAGAAATTTATCTGAGGTTCACCTCTTTGAAATACCTCATTGTTGTTCCACATTTACTATAGCAAAAAAAAAAAAAAAAAAAAAAAATCTTTTTATTAACAAAGTGTTCACTAGGGGGCGCCACTGAAAATAATGAGAGTTTTCCCTGCAGGGACAATTTTCTGGCAAAAACAGCTGAAAACAATAAGGTCAGACAGAGCCAAGGGCTGGAGGGATTTTTAAACCTACAAAAACCGAACCAAATCAAACCAAAACAAGGTCATAACCGATGGTCAAGATTTCAAGTTTGCTACTAAAGGTATGACATTCTCCTATGACATGCGAGTGACTTGATCAATATATTTATATATTTATATTTGAAGAAGAAGGAACTATTTGATGCAGCAAATCCACGTTGATTAAAAATGACCAGATATGGGGCTCCGGGGTGGCTCAGTGGTTTAGGCCTCTGCCTTCGGCTCAGGTCATGATTTCAGGATCCTGGGATGGAGCGCCACATCAGGATCTCTGCTCAGCGGGGAGCCTGGTTCCCCCTCTCTCTCTGCGTGCCTCTCTACCTACTTGTGATCTATCAAGTGGGTAAATACATCTTTAAAAAAAGAATTACTAGGTGTGAAATACATCGAGGGTATGGGAAGGAAAATGATTTCACCTGATCAGACAAGGAAGTGGTTGAAGCCTGGATTAAAGTGCTATAAAAAGAGTAAAGACCTGGGAAATATATGGGGAAAAAATCCCTAGAAAAATGGCAATAATAACTGGCAGCTCATTAATGATCCAGATCCTGCGGTAGGCAAAGAAGAGCTGGTTTTAGCCAGAGGATGATCTCCGTTTGACTTCATGATCTGGCATACCCTGCAAGCCAGACATGGGGCTCCGCACTAGAGCTGCAAATACTGGAGGGCCATCACTGTCCCTTTTCTCTTCTCAGGGGGAGAAAGGGCATGTCCATGGTACAGTGTGACAGGATTTACCACAGGGAGATAAAAGACTGCCAAGGGTAGTTTGGAGCTGGGAAAAGCCACTTAGGAACAGATTTTCAGGGGAGGTGATAGACAAGGGCAAAGCGAAGAATGAGGATGAGTGTGTCAAGTTTCAAAGTGCCAGGAGGCAGCAGAGTGCGTTCGGGAAACTACAGCAAGTTCATGACAACCAACAGCTGATCTGGCAGCATCACCTGGGGACAGATGCTGAGCCCCCGGGTTAACACTGGGGTGAGATGGTTTGTATACTATGCCGAGGAGGTGAGGTACTACACTGTGGGGGCACAGGGAGCAACCGGAGGATTTCAATTATCAGAATCGTAACCATAATAGAGTATTTAAATGCATCCTAGCTTTCATCAAGGGTAAGATGCACTATAGTTTATGTTTGACTAAGAAAGAGAAATGCTGTCAGATAAACTAGGATATGTCATCAAGTGCATGGTGAGTGCCACCGTAAGAGATATTGAAATGGGGGGGATGACAAATTTTAGACAAGTAAATTGTGGTACTAGAATAATTAAGAAAGGTGGAACACTTGGATCAACAAAAAAAGTGATTATTGCTTACCATGTGCCCCAAACTATATTAAGTCTTAGAACAAAAGACCTTCTCATCTTGATTCCCCGCAGCTGTTAAACCCAAGGTACAGAGGGCAGTAGCCAACGACCACCATGCCCCAAGTGCCATGTGCAGACACTAAGAGCAACTGCCTTTGAGAGAGGAAACGGATGAGAGTGGGCTTTCTGAGGTAGAGAATTATTAGCTGGGAAGGGGGAAAAATTGACACAGAATCAGAATTGATGCCCCTACATGACAGAGTTGGTGAAACTTCCCTTCTCAGAGATCTTGAGGCTCCTCACAAATGTATTTTTCATTTTGGACGGAACATTCAGGATAAATATGATCTGTTTGAGTTTCTGGTTCTCTTATCAGGACTGTTTTTTAGGCTTCTCTGGCACAAGAAAAGGGTTTTGATAGTCCAGGGTCAATCCTGACAAAAGCAAAGCACAGTATCTATGAAAAACTAACCACTCAGAAGAGAACAACTGATAAGAGGCCAGGCCTACCAGACCCTGCAGGATAGGTAAGGTTGGTCCGGCAACAGGGGTAGAGGGGAAGTGCCCATCTCCTGCTAGAAGAGCTAGAGAAGAATCCCTTCCCGAGAGACCACCAGGAGAGGAGAGCATTAGGTGCTGATGATGAAGAATATTTTTTAATCAGCAGAGAAGGTCAAAATGACAAAGTTCCAGGATCAGAGTAAACATATGGGTTTAAAAAAGTAAAAAATAAAAAACAAAAAGATTTTTTTGAAAGGACTTTTTTTTTTTTTTTTTTTTTTTTAAAGGACTTTAAACAAAAGTCCTTTTTAAGAGACAGTTGGCTGTTTTAAACCAAAAGTACAACTCACTGAGAGAATCGCTGCATTATTTATTGGGGTAGAAAGGACCTGGAATATAGAATGACCAATTCTGCAGAGGAAAAAAGAGAATCACTAAACAGGCCTCATGCCTTGCACAGCCAGTGGCTAGAATCCCTGCCTCATGAGACCCTGTGCTAGAAGGCCGCTAGAACCATCTCAACTATGTTAGTCTATCTTGGAAGCCAACAAGTGTTTGTCCAGTTAAGAGCACGGTAACAATCAGTCACGTTATGTTATAATGATTGTCGATATCTTTTTAAAAGCCTTGTCAAGTTCCTTTTTGAGTAAACCCAAACCCAACCCTTAGAGAAATTTATCTGTGGTTCACCTCTTTGAAATACCTCATTGTTGTTCCACATTTACCATAGCCAAAAAAAAAAAAAATAGGCTTTTTTATAAACAAAGTGTTCAGAAGGGGGCGCCACTGTAAACAATGAGAGTTTTCGCTGCCCGGACACCTTTGTTGCAGAAACAGATGAAAGCAATCAGGTCAGACAGAGCCAAGGGCTGGAGGGATTTTTAAAATTACAAAAACCGAACCAAATCAAACCAAAACAAAAATCAAAACCAATGGCCAAGATTTCAAGTTTGCTACTAAAAGTATGACATTCCCTAAGACATGCGCGTGACTTGATCAATATATTTACATATTTATATTTGAAGAAGAAGGAACTATTTGATGCAGCAAATCCACGTTGATTATAAATTACCAGATATGGGGCTCCTGGGTGGCTCAGTGCTTTAGGCCTCTGCCTTCGGCTCAGGTCATGATTTCAGGGTCCTGGGATGGAGCGCCACATCGGGCTCTATGCTCAGCGGGGAGCCTGCATCCCCCCCCCCTCCGTCTTTCTCTCTACCTACTTGTGAACTGTCAAATGGGTAAATAAGATCTTTAAAAAAAGAATTACTAGGTGTGAAATACATCGAGGGTATGGGAAGGAACATGATTTCACCTGATCAGACTAGGAAGTGGTTGAAGCCTGAATTAAAGTGCTATAAAAAGAGTAAAGACCTGGGAAATATATGGGGAAAAAATCCCTAGAAAAACAGCAATAATAACTGGCTGCTCTTTATTGATCCAGATCCTGCGGTAGGCAAAGAAGAGCTGGTTTTAGCCAGAGGATGATCTCTGTTTGTCTTCATGATCTGGCATTTCCTGCAAGCCAGGCATGGGGCTCTGCACTAGAGCTGCAAATGCTGGGGGGCCCTCACTGTCCCTTTTCTCTTCTCAGTGGGACAACGGGCATGTCCCTGGTGCAGTGAGACAGGCTTTACCACAGGGAGATAAAAGACTGCCAAGGGTAGGTTGGAGCTGGGAAAAGCCACTTAGGAACAGATTTTCAGGGGAGGTGATAGACAAGGGCAAAGCAAAGAGTGAGGATGAGTGTGTCAAGCTTCAAAGTGCCAGGAGGCAGCACAGTGCATTCGGGAAACGACAGCAAGTTCATGACAACCGACAGCTGATCTGGCAGCAGCACCTGGGGATGGAGGCTGAGCCCAGGGGTTAACACTGGGGCTGAGATGGTTTGTATCCTATGCCGAGGAGGTGAGGTACTACACTGTAGGGGCACAGGGAGCTACCGGAGGATTTCATATATCAGAATTGTAACCATAATAGTGTATTTAATTGCATCCTAGCTTTCATCAAGGCTAAGATGCACTATAGTTTATGTTCGACTAAGAAAGAGAAATGTTGTCAGTTAAACTAAGATATGTCCTCAAGAGCAAGGTGAGTGCCACCTTAACAGATATTAAAAGGGTGGGGGGGACAAATCGTAGCACAAGTAAACTGTGGAACTAGAATAATTAAGAAAGGTCGAACACTTGGATCAACAAAATAAGTGATTATTGCTTCCCATGTGCCCCAAACTATATTAAGTCTTAGAACAAGACACATTCTCATCTTGATGCCCCGCAGCTGTTAGACCCAAGGTACAGAGGGCAGTAGCCAACGACCAGCATGCCCCAAGTGCCATGTGCAGACACTAAGAGCAACTGCCTTTGAGAGAGGAAACGGTTGAGCGTGGGCTTTCTGAGGTAGAGAATTATTAGCTGGGAAAGGAGGAAAATTGACACAGAATCGGAATTGATGCCCCTACATGGCAGAGTTGGTGAAACTTCCCTTCTCAGAGACCTTGAGGCTCCTCAGAAATGTATTTTTCATTTTGGATGGAACATTCAGGATAAATATGATCTGTTCGAGTTTCTGGCTCTCTTATCAGGACTGTTTTTTAGGATTCACTGGCACAAGAAAAGGGTTTTGATAGTCCAGGGTCAATCCTGACAAAAGCAAAGCACAGTATCTATGAAAAACTAACCACTCAGAAGAGAACAACAGATAAAAGGCCAGGCCTACCTGACCCTGCAGGATAGGTAAGGTTGGTCCGGCAACAGGGGTAGAGGGGAAGTGCCCATCTCCTGCTAGAAGAGCTAGAGAAGAATCCCTTCCCGAGAGACCACCAGGAGAGGAGAGCAGTAGGTGCTGATGATGAAGAATATTTTAATCAGCAGAGAAGGTCAAAATGACAAAGTTCCAGGATCAGAGTAAACATATGGGATTAAAAAGTAAAAAATAAAACAAAAAGATTTTTTGAAAGGACTTTTTTTTTTAAAGGACTTTAAACAAAAGTCCTTTTTAAGAGACAGTTGGCTGTTTAAACCAAAAGTACAACTCACTGAGAGAATCGCTGCATTATTTATTGGGGTAGAAAGGACCTGGAATGTAGAAAGACCCATTCTGCAGAGGAAAAAAGAGAATCACTAACAGGCCTCATGCCTTGCACAGCCAGTGGCTAGAATCCCTGCCTCATGAGACCCTGTGCTAGAAGGCCGCTAGAACCATCTCAACTATGTTAGTCTATCTTGGAAGCCAACAAGTGTTTGCCCAGTTAAGAGTGAAGGACCCCAGGTCAGAATTATACTATAGCCTATAAGTTTTAACATTCTTTTTATAACCAGCTTATGCTAACTGAGAAACTGTAGCTAGCTGACGATAGATAAGGCAGTCAGCAAGCAGCATAACAGGATAACGAATAGTGAACATCTGTGTTTAACCCGGCTGTTTCTGGCTTCTGTATAATAATGCTTCTAATGCTTTGCTAAGAAATGAAAAATTGCTTAAACCCTCAACTCTAAGGAGCAAGAGGCTGGCTGAGGACAAAGCAAAAGCTGGCGCCTTGCACCCCCCCCTTCACCCGCTCCCCTCCATATGTGTAGCATTATAAATAGTTAACTTGCAGAAATCACAGTCCTGCAGGGTAGGAGTCTCCCTTGGTTTGCAAATGTCCTTGAGATTTACAACAAAGAAGTTACCTTACGTTTGATAGCAGGAATGTAACATTTCACCAGGAGAGACTCCCAATTGTCTTTATGTTAGAACCTCATTAAAGGGAAAATGGCCTTGGCTTGATAGTAAACAGGCCTTCAATATCCTGATAGTGCTTTCATTCGCATGCGTGGGCTAACCGGCCAGTTCTGCTTCTGTAAGATTGCTTTGTCTGCTTTCGCACGTGGGTCCCCTGATTCACTCCACTGACGCCAAGTATGCCTGTCCAAACTATCAATCAGTCAGCTCAGCCCCTCCCGAAACTTGTTTGTCCATAAAAACCCTGAACCACCCCAGCCAGGTGTGCTCAGCTAGCAGGAGCTGCTGACCACCCACAGGCACGCGCTGACCACCCGCAGGCGCCTGCGTAACAATAAAGAACCTCTTCCTGATTGCATCCAGTGGCAGTGTTGGATTCTTGGGTAAGGGGATCCGCGGGTCTTTCATTTGGAGGTTCCACGGAGATCATCGGACCCCTGCCCACGGATCCAACTGACTCCCACCGGGAGGTAAGCTGGCCAGCATTCTTGTATCCTGTCTCATGTTCTTGTTTGTATCCAGTCTCATGTTCTTGTTTGTCTCTAGTCTTGTGAGGCCTCTGTTTGACCTATACTGCGGGTAGCGGTATAGTGTTTGTACAACAGCGTGCGTTGTTGGATTGTATTTGTAGGCAGCTTGAGAAGGAGCTGACGAGCTCGGACTTCTCCCCTGCCAACCCTGGGGGACGCTCCAGGGTGTCGAGGGGCCCAATTTTTTGGAGCCCCTCATTTGTCCGAGGGTTATATCCGTTTGTCCGTTCCAGAGGAACCCCTCGGCCCTGGATCGGAATTTGTCCACCGCAGGGAGATCTCGAGGCTCCTCTGGGCCGGTGGAAACCTTGCTTTCGGTAGCATACCGAAACCGCGCAGCGACCTTTTTGTTAATTGTTTTTGTGTGTTCTACTCGTTGTCCTTGGTGTTTTCTTTGAGTCTAAAATGGGGCTTCTCCCTCATTCACTTCCCGTGTTAATGGCTATAACTGGAGCCAACTGGGGTTAGTCTCACTCAAGACAGAGACTATAAGGAATATTCCCAAGCAGCTGCCGAAACTCTCTTTGTTTCGGGGAAGTTTCCTTGTGTTCTCTGGCCTGACTTAGACTGCTTAACCCCTCCCCCCTTGCTGGTGGGAAAGCATGGTGTCTGCTCCTCCGTTGGGGCTTAGGAGCTCCAAAACTGGGAATCCTTTCTCTGCCTCCTGGCGGCACTTTGTTTCTTCTGTTTCCCCCTTACGTGTTTCTGTACCAACGTGTGTGCAGCCTGCATGACTGGCCTCTAGATCATGCACCACAGCTCCTTCTCTCTCCACTGTCAAGGAGCAAGAACAACACCCCCTGGACCTAACACCTCCCCACTCCAGATCTTCCCACGCATGTCTCAGGTAAACATTCAAAGTGGAGTGAGTCCAGGTGGAACGTAAATCAATGTTGAAACTAAGTTAAGTTTATTGGTTTAATTAAAATAAGACGTGTCTTTGAAGTTACAGCAGTAAATATGAAATTTTTATTCTATCAAAGTTTACTGAAGGTCAAATAAGCTCATGTTACTTGTTAAAATTTGTTAGCAAAGGAATGACTAAACTGATGGTTAATTGTCTGTCTCAAAGTTCTAATGGGTAATTGCTGAAGTAGCTTTCAAAGTCTTTGGTAATCTGAAAGTTTTAAAGTTTTGCTTGGATGACAAGTGGAATTAAATTGTGGACATCTAGGTCTTAACCAAACAGGATAAAATGCTAAGTCATTAATTACTGGATGTAGGTTTGTGCTTTTTCACTTACTGCAAAGAAACTAAGAGTATTTAAATCTTCTGGTAAACTTGTTTGCCACTTAACTGATACATAAATTGCCACCTGAAGAATTCTGTTGTAACAGTTCACAATTGGTTAATAACTAAAGGTGTTTCTAAGAATACAAAGTTCTGCTTAGTGTAACTAAGACTGATGGAAATAAAAGGAAACTCTGCATGTAGGAAAGTAGGAGATATGTAAGAAAGATTTAAGGAAAGTAATTTTGTCCTAAATGAGATGGTTATTTGGAAGGAAATGGCTTGGGACAAAACCTGAATGCAAAGGAAAGTTGTAGAAGGTTTGTGAACGGAAATCTTCACAAAAGAAATTTTAGATATGGTCAGGACAGATTAAAAAAGAAAGAAAAATAGCCTCCAAGGTAATTTAACACTCTCCTGACCTGCCTCCACACAGATTATACTTCCTAGTATAAGGGCCATTTGGCCTTGAGAGATTAAGGAAGCAGCCCAACCTTGAGGGACTGCGAAAACACCCTGTTACCATCCTCCTTTGCCTGTAACCATAGAAACTCACTCTAATCTGTAAAGAGTGAAAGGGGAGACTGATCACCTCCCATTAGCCAGAGATGCCCAGAAGGGGAGGGTATCCAACCTGTTTGAATCTGAAGAGTGCCTGACTGTGTGAATGTGTCTGTATGGCTCCACCACTTCGGCTACGGAGTCTGAGGGGGCTGCACCTTGAGTCTCGCGGGGCGTCATATGGCATAACGGTCATCTACTCCACGGAGTAGCCTGGTCCGGGGTTTATACGGACAGGCCTTAGCTAAGACGATCCTAAATTCCCATGAGGGATGGGAACAAGACAGCAGGGGAAAGATACCCCTCCTTTGTCTGCGACATCATTCATGATGGGAGGGAAACCCAGAAAACTCCTATCTTAAGACTGCACACTTAGAAATAAAATTTAAAAAAGGGGAAAGACACTGGTATAAAAAACTGGTTTTCTTTCTGTTTAAAAGGGGCAAAGTTTTCTTAGCTAATTGATCTGTTAAAAAATGTAAATGGTTTTCTCTTTGCCTGCCTGGAAAATTCAGTTCCTATATTTTGTTTTATCAGGTGTTTAACATCCCTAAGTATATTTAGGCATGTGTTTTTAAACTTTCTAAGGTTTTAGCAATTGTTGACAAGATTTAAACCAGTGATAAACCTTGGGTTACATTTGGGAAAATGCTATAACTATTCTAGAGATTCTATGCACTTCTTAAAGTTTTAATGTTTTGAGAGATCATCGCTTGATACTGTAATTATGGAAATGTTATGTATCACAGAAATAACCTGATTTCCTTGCAGCTAAATTGTAAATTCCCATGTCTCTTTAGCTCTAACCATATCCATTCTGAGTTTTTGTCATTTATAATTGTTTTAATTCTCTTGTAAAATGAGTTTTATCTTCAAGGAGATTCCTATAAAGGACTTTCAGGACAAATACAGATATTTGATATACTTGAAAATCCTAAAACTGAAATGGGTAAGGATTTCCAAAACTGACTAAAGCTGCATTCACCAGAATTAGTAACATGGGACTAAGTGAACTAAAAGATTATAGTGTTGTGTCTCTTAATGTTTTGTCTTACTTTAAACATTGCTGGTTCTCTCTAATGTTTGCTCTTCCAGACTAGGGATACTCTCTCCTAGTTATCTGTAACTTATAGAGATGTAAAAAGTGCTCATTTGTAAAAGTGATCAAAGCATTCACCTTTTCTCTCTATCTGAACCCTCTGAAACCAAAAGGTCTTAGTAAGTATTCTTTCTTCCAGGGCAATCAGTCATTTGCATAAGTTCAATAAGAATCTGTTCTCCTTGTAACAGGAAAGAATTGGAAACACTGGTTATTTTACCAAGGCTTTGACTGGGATGTCATATTTGAAAAGACTCAGATATGACCAGACAGCTTTAAGGAACTAAGGTTGACTTTATGAAACCTGGAGCCATAAAGCCCCTTGGGACTGTTGGCCTGATACCTTGCTTACAGAGTTCCCAGCAGCCTCACCAGGTGAGTAAAGAATGTCACTCCTTGGTAGGGTGCAGTCTTGGGAAGAGGAACTCGCCCAAATCAACAGGTATTGCAGGCATGCCTGATGGCAAGTACAGGGCTTGGCTTCTGGCCCGGAGAGGCTTCTAAAAGTTCGACCTAGAGATTCCTTATACAAAGTTCCAGCAAAGCAGATTCTAAAAGATCTATTGATCACAGTCACTGTTCTTGCTGAGCTTATGTAAATAATGGGCCAAGTTTGTTAAAAACTGGACCTGTGTCACAAGTGAATTAGTCCTGATTTGGCTATCACTGGAAATGAGGGTTACTTTAGAGAGAAAAATTATGTTTCGGTAACCCACCTTTATGGATGTTAAATTCTAGATTTGATTGTCTTTAAATGTTTGTTTACCTAAGCTAAACAATTTGAGGTAAACTTCAGAGAAGTTACACAATAGCTCATTTAGATGATCTTCTTGCTTTTTTATTTTGTGGGGATATTAGCAGACCCCACAGCACATGATTAAACAACTGGAAAATGGGATTGATTCCCCTACAATTGTATAACTTAACTAACACCTTATGTGTGGCTGGGATAATGAAATTGCCTAAAAACCACCATACCACACTCCATAGGATTAACTATGGACTTGTGGAGATAATGGATGACCCCCACTTTCTTTATGAGTGGATTGGATGATCCATGGGGGACTCCCCTTATCTCTTGACAAGTTTTCTCACTTGCCAGTGATCCTCTGTAATCAGGATATTATTAAGGCTGGACCACTCAAAGGTCTTCTTATTGGTTTCATCCCTTAGTCATATTTATCCTAGAGGCCACCTCTGTTGAGGTGCAATTGCAAACAGATGCTTTAGCTAAGCATGGAACAGCCCTCCTATAAAAGAGCCTCAAAGCTCACTATGGGACAGTCCTTGACTGTAATGATGTCACATCAGGTCCAGATTTGTCTTAGAAGCCAAAGGCCACCAATGGATGATGGAGGCCAACTTATTAAATACTGGGCTACATTAACAGATATGCCAGAAATAAAACTTGTCAAACTTTAAACCTAGTTACCTGTATGCCTGAACCTGACCACTGTACTTCTTTCTCTATAGAGCAAAAATGTTCTTTTTATTTTATTTGATCTTGCTTATTCTATATGGCCAGAGTTAAGATGCCCCTGTTAAAAATATGAATAACAGTTGGTTTTCTGATGACAGTAGTTTTCATAGAAAGAATAAGATAAGCTAGGTGTGCCATAGTGCTCACTAGCACTTTGCAATTGCCAAAGCCTAAGAATAAACATTAACACTGACTCCAAATATGCTTTCCTGGTACTACATGCCCATGGAGCTATTTGGAAGGAAAGGAGATTGCTATCAAGCCTTAATTCCCTAATCAAATATGGGCCTAAGTTCCAAAACCCTCCTTATCGCTATACTAAGGATGGCATATATCAAATCTGGGATACATATCCAATCGTCCACCCACGATTGGACGGCTCAGTCAAAAGGCAGTTTTATGCTGGGAACAAAAGAATCATACGTAGGATACTTGGACAAATAACACACAGTATCGAGGATGGCTATCATTAGAAATGTGTTCCCAAATAATAGTACCCCAGGCTACTGAATGTTTTGCTACTGATTGGGTAAGGTGACCTGGCATTAGATGGCCAGCTCCAAACGGAACCCACTGGATATGTGGAGCCAACCTGTGACCCTGGCTTCCTCCAGGGTGGATAGGACGCTGTACTTTAGGATTTGCCTGGATTCATGGGCATATTACTAAAACCATTACAACTCCAGCTAATCTCCCCCCCAACTTGAAACAAAGATGGAAATGGTATGATCACTTAGCATCCATTTCTGTTCCATCTGCGGGACTAGAGGATGTCATGTGGCATGTAGAAGCCCTTAATAAATATACTACAAAGGCACTCAATGATTCACTAAATGGCATCTCCCAGCTTAATACCGAAGTGTCACAGATACGCAAGGCAGTCCTACAAAATAGGTTGGCTTTAGATGTCCTGACAGCAGCCCAGGGTGGCACATGTGCAATCATCAAAACAGAATGTTGTGTGTACATTCCAGACTATCACAAAAATGTCACAGGACTAATAAAGGATATGAATGCCCAGATTAAGGCTCTACAAGGTCCCTCTCTCTTTTAGTGATTGGTTAAGTTCCTGGTTTGAAGGAGGACTATGGCCAAATCTCCTTCTCGGGCTTCTCATTTTTATCGCCTCATTAACCTTAATATGTTGCTTTGTTCAGTGTTTCTCTACTTGGTGCCGAGAGACTCCATTGCTGCAATGACTTCAGCACGACAGATGATCCTTGTCGCGTGAGAGGACGCCTCTTCACTGTCAGTGCTGGATTCAGCTGCCTCCGCCTTTCGTAACTCCCCTATACATTCCTCCACTGATCAATATTGACCCCAGTAGGTAGGGACAGCTCTACGCCCCTATTCAGCACGAAGAAGTTACAAAAGATGAGACCTTCCACCTTCAACCACCTTAAAGATTTAAGAGTCAAAATTGTTCAGGGGGAAATGATGAGGGAGCAGGAGGCTGGCTGAGGATGGAGAAGGGGCTGATGCCTTGCACCCCCTCTCCACCCACTCCCCTTGATAATATGTGTGACATTCCACAGGCACCCCTGACCGCCTTAAAAAAGAATGTTGCTTTTATGCAGATCAAACTGGAGTAGTCAGAGAAACTATGGATATACTCAGAGAAAGACTTGCTCAAAGAAAAAGGGATTTTTCAGTCCTAGCAGGGATGGTTCGAAAACTGGTTCAACAGATCGCCTTGGCTTACTACTTTGTTGTCATCTATAACAGGCCCTCTCATCATTCTGTTATTAATTCTAACTTTTGGTCCTTGTGTCTTAAACAGGTTAGTACAGTTCATTAAAGATCGCCTGTCGGTTGTTCAGACTATGGTCTTGACTCAGCAATACCAACTACTTAAACAAGTAGAGTCCCAAAAGGACTCAGTTGAAGAACAAAACAGATGGATATAAGATTATATCCATGTTAAAGAAAAAGGGGGGAATGAAGGACCCCAGGTCAGAATTATACTATAGCCTATAAGTTTTAACATTCTTTTTATAACCAGCTTATGCTAACTGAGAAACTGTAGCTAGATGACGATAGATAAGGGAGTCAGCAAGCAGCATAACAGGATAACGAATAGTGAACATCTGTGTTTAACCCGGCTGTTTCTGGCTTCTGTATAATAATGCTTCTAATGCTTTGCTAAGAAATGAAAAATTGCTTAAACCCTCAACTCTAAGGAGCAAGAGGCTGGCTGAGGACAAAGCAAAAGCTGGCGCCTTGCACCCCCCCTTCACCCGCTCCCCTCCATATGTGTAGCATTATAAATAGTTAACTTGCAGAAATCACAGTCCTGCAGGGTAGGAGTCTCCCTTGGTTTGCAAATGTCCTTGAGATTTACAACAAAGAAGTTACCTTACGTTTGATAGCAGGAATGTAACATTTCACCAGGAGAGACTCCCAATTGTCTTTATGTTAGAACCTCATTAAAGGGAAAATGGCCTTGACTTGATAGTAAACAGGCCTTCAATATCCTGATAGTGCTTTCATTCGCATGCGTGGGCTAACCGGCCAGTTCTGCTTCTGTAAGATTGCTTTGTCTGCTTTCGCACGTGGGTCCCCTGATCCACTCCACTGACGCCAAGTATGCCTGTCCAAACTATCAATCAGTCAGCTCAGCCCCTCCCGAAACTTGTTTGTCCATAAAAACCCTGACCCACCCCAGCCAGGTGTGCTCAGCAAGCAGGAGCTGCTGACCACCCACAGGCGCGCGCTGACCACCCGCAGGCGCCTGCATAACAAGAAAGAACCTCTTCCTGATTGCATCCAGTGGCAGTGTTGGATTCTTGGGTAAGGGGATCCGCGGGTCTTTCAAGAGCACGGTAACAATCAGTCACGTTATGTTATAATGATTGTCGATATCTTTAAAAGCCTTGTCAAGTTCCTTTTTGAGTAACACTCACACAACACTTAAGAAATTTATCAGTGGTTCACCTCTTTGAAATACCTCATTGCTGTTCCACATTTACCATAGCCAAAAAAAAAAAAAAAAAAAATAGGCTTTTTATACACAAAGTGTTCAGAAGGGGGCGTCTATGTAAACAATGAGAGTTTTCCCTCCCCAGACACCTTTGTTGCAGAAACAGCTGAAAGCAATCAGGTCAGACAGAGCCAAAAGCTGGAGGGATTTTTAAAATTACAAAAACCGAACCAAATCAAACCAAAACAAAAATCAAAACCAATGGCCAAGATTTCAAGTTTGCTACTAAAGGTATGACATTCTCCTAAGACATGCGCGTGACTTGATCAATATATTTACATATTTATATTTGAAGAAGAAGGAACTATTTGATGCAGCAAATCCACGTTGATTATAAATTACCAGATATGGGGCTCGTGGGTGGCTCAGTGCTTTAGGCCTCTGCCTTCGGCTCAGGTCATTATTTCAGGGTCCTGGGATGGAGTGCCACATCGGGCTCTCTGCTCAGCGGGGAGCCTGCATCCCCCCCCCTCTGTCTTTCTTTCTACCTATTTGTGATTGTCAAATGGGTAAATAAGATCTTTAAAAAAAGAATTACTAGGTGTGAAATACATCGAGGGTATGGGAAGGAAAATGATTTCACCTGATCAGACTAGGAAGTGGTTGAAGCCTGAATTAAAGTGCCATTAAAAGAGTAAAGACCTGGGAAATGTATGGGGAAAAATCCCTAGAAAAACAGCAATAATAACTGGCTGCTCTTTATTGATCCAGATCCTGCGGTAGGCAAAGAAGAGCTGGTTTTAGCCAGAGGATGATCTCCGTTTGTCTTCATGATCTGGCATTTCCTGCAAGCCAGGCATGGGGCACTGCACTAGAGCTGCAAATGCTGGGGGGCCCTCACTGTCCCTTTTCTCTTCTCAGGGGGACAACGGGCATGTCCATGGTGCAGTGAGACAGGCTTTACCACAGGGAGATAAAAGACTGCCAATGGTAGTTTGGAGCTGGGAAAAGCCACTTAGGAACTGATTTTCAGGGGAGGTGATTGACAAGAGCAAAGCAAAGAATGAGGATGAGAGTGTCAAGTCTCCAAGTGCCACGAGGCAGCAGAGTGCATTCGGGAAACTACAGCAAGTTCATGACAACCAACAGCTGATCTCACAGAACTGAGGCCCCTACATGACAGAGTTGGTGAAACTTCCCTTCTCAGAGATCTTGAGGCTCCTCAGAAATGTATTTTTCAATTTGGACAGAACATTCAAGATAAACATGATCTGTTCGAGTTCCTGGTTCTCTCATCAGGACTGTTTCCTAGGCTTCAGGGCCACAAGAAAAGGGTTTTGATAGTCCAGGGTAAATCCTGACAAAAGCAAAGCATAGTATCTATAAAAAACTAACCACTCAGAACAGAACAACAGATAAAAGCCCGGCCCGACCTCACCATGCAGGATAGATAAGGTAAGTCCGGCAACAGGGGTATAGGGGAAGTGCCCATCTCCTGCTAGCAGAGCTAGAGAAGACCCCTTCCCGAGAGACAACCAGGAGAGGAGAGCAGTAGGTGCTGATGATGAAGAATATTTTAATCAGCAGAGAAGGTCAAAATGACAAAGTTCCAGATTCAGAGGAAACATATGGGATTAAAAAATATAAAATAAAAAAAAAAGATTTTTTTGAAAGGACTTTATTTTTAAAGGACTTTAAACAAAAGTCCTTTTGAAGAGACAGTTGGCTGCTTAAACCAAAAGTACAGCTCACTGAGAGATTCTCCGCCTTATTTATTGGGGTAGAAAGGACCTGGAATGTAGAAAGACCCATTCTGCAGAGGAAAAATGAGAATCACTAACAGGCCTCATGCCTTGCGCAGCCAGTGGCTAGAATCCCTGCCTCAGGAGACCTTGTGCTAGAAGGCCGCTAGAACCATCTCAACTATGTTAGTCTATCTTGGAAGCCAACAAGTGTTTGCCCAGTTAAGAGCAAGGTAACAATCAGTCACGTTATGTTATAATGATTGTCGATATCTTTAAAAGCCTTGTCAAGTTCCTTTTTGAGTAACCCTCACCCCACCCTTAGAGAAATTTATCTGTGGTTCACTTCTTTGAAATACCTCATTGTTGTTCCACATTTACCATAGCCAAAAAAAAAACACACACACACACAAAAAAAAACAACCTTTTATAAACAAAGTGTTCAGAAGGGGGCGCCACTGTACACAATGAGAGTTTTCCCTGCCCAGACACCTTTGTTGCAGAAACAGCTGAAAGCAATCAGGTCAGACAGAGCCAAAAGCTGGAGGGATTTTTAAAATTACAAAAACCGAACCAAATCAAACCAAAACAAAAATCAAAACCAATGGCCAAGATTTCAAGTTTGCTACTAAAGGTATGACATTCTCCTAAGACATGCGCGTGACTTGATCAATATATTTACATATTTATATTTGAAGAAGAAGGAACTATTTGATGCAGCAAATCCACGTTGATTATAAATTACCAGATATGGGGCTCCTGGGTGGCTCAGTGCTTTAGGCCTCTGCCTTCGGCTCAGGTCATGATTTCAGGGTCCTGGGATGGAGGGCCACATCGGGCTCTCTGCTCAGCGGGGAGCCTGCATCCCCCCCCCTCTGTCTTTCTCTCTACCTATTTGTGATGGTCAAATGGGTAAATAAGATCTTTAAAAAAAGAATTACTAGGTGTGAAATACATCGAGGGTATGGGAAGGAAATTGCTTTCACCTGATCATACTAGGAAGTGGTTGAAGCCTGAATTAAAGTGCCATTAAAAGAGTAAAGACCTGGGAAATGTATGGGGAAAAATCCCTAGAAAAACAGCAATAATAACTGGCTGCTCTTTATTGATCCAGATCCTGCGGTAGGCAAAGAAGAGCTGGTTTTAGCCAGACGATGATCTCCGTTTGTCTTCATAATCTGGCATTTCCTGCAAGCCAGGCATGGGGCACTGCACTAGAGCTGCAAATGCTGGGGGGCCCTCACTGTCCCTTTTCTCTTCTCAGGGGGACAACGGGCATGTCCATGGTGCAGTGAGACAGGCTTTACCACAGGGAGATAAAAGACTGCCAAAGGTAGGTTGGAGGTGGGAAAAGCCACTTAGGAACTGATTTTTAGGGGAGGTGATAGACAAGGGCAAAGCAAAGAGTGAGGATGAGTGTGTCAAGTTTCAAAGTGCCAGGAGGCAGCAGAGTGCATTCGGGAAACTACAGCAAGTTCATGACAACCGACAGCTGATCTCACAGCATCACCTGGGGATGGAGGCTGAGCCCCGGGGTAAACAGTGGGGCTGGATGGTTTGTATACTATGCCGAGGAGGTGAAGTACTACACTGTGGGGGCACAGGGAGCCTCCGGAGGATTTCCAATATCAGAATTGTAACCATAATAGAGTATTTAATTGCATCCTAGCTTTCATCAAGTGTAAGATGCACTATAGTTTATGTTCGACTAAGAAAGAGAAATGCTGTCAGTTAAACTAAGATATGTCATAAAGAGCAACATGAGTGCCACCTTAAGAGATATTAAAATGGGGGTACAGGACAATCTTAGAACAAGTAAACAGTGGAACTAGAATAATTAAGAAAGGTCGAACACTTGGATCAACAAAATAAGTTATTATTTCTTACTATGTGCCCCAATCTATATTAAGTCTTAGAACAAGAGACATTCTCATCTTGATGCCCTGCAGCTGTTAGACCCAAGGTACAGAGGGCAGTAGCCAACGACCAGCAGGCCCCAAGTGCCATGTGCAGACCTAAGAGCAACTGCCTTTGAGAGAGGAAATGGTTGAGCGTGGGCTTTCTGAGGTAGAGAATTATTAGCTGGGAAAGGAGGAAAATTGACACAGAATCAGAACTGATGCCCCTACATGACCCAGTTGGTGAAACTTCCCTTCTCAGAGATCTTGAGGCTCCTCAGAAATGTATTTTTCAATTTGGACAGAACATTCAGGATAAACATGATCTGTTCGAGTTCCTGGTTCTCTCATCAGGACTGTTTCCTAGGATTCAGGGGCACAAGAAAAGGGTTTTGATAGTCCAGGGTCAATCCTGACAAAAGCAAAGCACGGTATCTATGAAAAACTAACCACTCAGAAGAGAACAACAGATAAAAGCCCAGCCCGACCTGACCCTGCAGGATAGGTAAGGTTGGTCCAGCAACAGGGGTAGAGGGTAGTGCCCATCTCCTGCTAGAAGAGCTAGAGAAGACCCCTTCCCGAGAGACCACCAGGAGAGGAGTGCAGTAGGTGCTGATGATGAAGAATATTTTAATCAGCAGAGAAGGTCAAAATGACAAAGTTCCAGATTCAGAGGAAACATATGGGATTAAAAAATAAAAGATTTTTTGAAAGGACTTTTTTTTTTAAAGGACTTTAAACAAAAGTCCTTTTTCAGAGACAGTTGGCTGTTTAAACCAAAAGTACAGCTCACTGAGAGAATCGCCGCCTTATTTATGGGTTAGAAAGTACCTGGAATGTAGAAAGACCCATTCTGCCGAGGAAAAAAGAGAATCACTAACAGGCCTCATGCCTTGCGCAGCCAGTGGCTCGAATCCCTGCCTCATGAGACCCTTTGCTAGAAGGCTGCTAGAACCATCTCAACTATGTTAGTCTATCTTGGAACCCAACAAGTGTTTGCCCAGTTAAGAGCACGGTAATAATCAGTCACATTAGATAGTCGATATCTTTAAAAGCCTTGTCACGTTTCTTTTTGAGCAACCCTCACCCCACCCTTAGAAAAATTTATCTGTGGTTCACCTCTTTGAAATACCTCCTTGTTGTTCCACATTTACCATAGCGCAAAAAAAAAAAAAAAAAAAAAAAAAAAAAAATCTTTTTATAAACAAAGTGTTCAGAAGGGGGCGCCAATGTAAACAATGAGAGTTTTCACTGCTGGGACAACTTTGTTGCAGAAACAGCTGAAAGCAATCAGGTCAGACAGCGCCAAGGGCTGGAGGGATCTTTAAAATTACAAAAACCGAACCAAATCAAACCAAAACAAAAATCAAAACCAATGGCCAAGATTTCAAGTTTGCTGCTAAAGGTATGACATTCTCCTAAGACATGCATGTGACTTGATCAATATATTTATATATTTATATTTGAAGAAGAAGGAACTCTTTGATGCAGCAAATCCACGTTGATTAAAAATTACCAGATATGGTGCTCCTGGGTTGCTTAGTGGTTTAGGCCTCTGCCTTCGGCTCAGGTCACGATTTCAGGGTCCTGGGATGGAGCCCCACATCAGGCTCTCTGCTCAGCGGGGAGCCTGCTTCCCCCTCTCTCTCTGCCTGCCTCTCTGGCTACTTGTGATCTGTCAAATGGGTAAATAAGATCTTTAAAAAAAGAATTACTAGGTGTGAAATACATCGAGGGTATGGGAAGGAAATTGATTTCACCTGATCAGACTAGGAAGTGGTTGAAGCCTGAATTAAAGTGCCATTAAAAGAGTAAAGACCTGGGAAATGTATGGGGAAAAAATCCCTAGAAAAACAGCAATAATAACTGGCTGCTCTTTATTTATCCAGATCCTGCGGTAGGCAAAGAAGAGCTGGTTTTAGCCAGAGGATGATCTCCGTTTGTCTTCATGATCTGGCATTTCCTGCAAGCCAGGCATGGGGCACTGCACTAGAGCTGCAAATGCTGGGGGGCCCTCACTGTCCCTTTTCTCTTCTCAGGGGGACAACGGGCATGTCCATGGTGCAGTGAGACAGGCTTTACCACAGGGAGATAAAAGACTGCCAAAGGTAGGTTGGAGATGGGAAAAGCCACTTAGGGACTGATTTTCAGGGGAGGTGATAGACAAGAGCAAAGCAAAGAATGAGGATGAGAGTGTCAAGTCTCAAAGTGCCAGGAGGCAGCAGAGTGCATTCGGGAAACTACAGCAAGTTCATGACAACCGACAGCTGATCTCACAGCATCACCTGGGGATGGAGGCTGAGCCCCGGGGTTAACACTGGGGCTGAGATGGTTTGTATCCTATGCCGAGGAGGTGAGGTACTACACTGTAGGGGCACAGGGAGCTACCGGAGGTTTTCAAATATCAGAATTGTAACCATAATAGTGTATTTAATTGCATCCTAGCTTTCATCAAGGGTAAGATGCACTATAGTTTATGTTCGACTAAGAAAGAGAAATGCTGTCAGTTAAACTAGGCTATGTCCTCAAGTGCAAGGTGAGTGCCACCTTAAGAGATATTAAAATGGGGGGTGAGGACAAATCTTAGAACAAGTAAACTCTGGTACTAGAATAATTAAGAAAGATCGAACACTTGGATCAACAAAATAAGTGATTATTGCTTCCCATGTGCCCCAAACTATATTAAGTCTTAGAACAAGACACATTCTCATCTTGATGCACTGCAGCTGTTAGACCCAAGGTACAGAGGGCAGTAGCCAATGACCACCATGCCCCAAGTGCCATGTGCAGACACTAAGAGCAACTGCCTTTGAGAGAGGAAACGGTTGAGCGTGGGCTTTCTGAGGTAGAGAATTATTAGATGGGAAAGGAGGAAAACTGACACAGAATCTGAATTGATGCCCCTACATGACAGAGTTGGTGAAACTTCCCTTCTCAGAGATCTTGAGGCTCCTCAGAAATGTATTTTTCATTTTGGATGGAACATTCAGGATAAATATGATCTGTTCGAGTTCCTGGTTCTCTCATCAGGACTGTTTCTTAGCCTCAGTGGCACAAGAAAAGGTTTTTGATAGTCCAGAGGAAATCCTGACAATAGCAAAGCACGGTATCTATGAAAAACTAACCACTCAGAAGAGAACAACAGATAAAAGCCCAGGCCGACTGACCCTGAAGGATAGGTAAGGTTGTTCTGGCAACAGGGGTAGAGGGTTAGTGCCCATCTCCTGCTAGAAGAGCTAGAGAAGACCCCTTCCGGAGAGACCACCAGGAGAGGAGAGCAGTAGGTGCTGCTGATGAAGAATATTTTAATCAGCTGAGATGGTCAAAATGACAAAGTTCCAGGATCAGAGTAAACCTATGGGATTAAAAAATAAAAAATTTAAAAAAAGATTTTTTTGAAAGGACTTTTTTTTTTAAAGGACTTTAAACAAAAGTCCTTTTTAAGAGACAGTTGGCTGTTTAAACCAAAAGTACAACTCACTGAGATAATCGCCGCATTATTTATTGGGGTAGAAATGACCTGGAATGTAGAAAGACCCATTCTGCAGAGGAAAAAATAGAATCACTAACAGGCCTCATGCCTTGCGCAACCAATGGCTAGAATCCCTGCCTCATGAGACCATTTTAAAAGCTGTACTCATAATGGAATGGAAGGTGTCCTTTCCCTATAATTTTATATATGTCATTAATTTGCTGCAAAGCCCAGTAGCACTGGGAGCAGAACCTGGGACCAAAGAGTGAGCACCCTGTTTGACAAGAGGGACCAGCCACCTCTTCTTCAGATGCAGGGGGAGCCCTGGCGTGCTGACTCCTCCCTTCTTCATTTCCCCTTTCCTCCCTCCCTCCCTCTTCCGTTCCCCTCTCTCCTTCCCTGGTGGTGCCCTTTCCCGATGCCCACTTCATCCCTTTTCCTTTCTTACATGCCTGTCTTCTAGAGTTTCTTCTCTCCTCCCAATTACTTCCCTTCGTCTGAATCTCCTCTTTGGTCCCTTTCTCCCTGCTCTCTGCTCCTCCTCCCCTTTCTTGGCCCCTGTTCAGCTCCATCCAGACTGCAGGCAGAGCTGGACTAACACGCTCAATCGCTAGCTCAGCCACCCTCCAGAGAAGTCACTCTTCGGTGGCCACCTTCCTGATCCCCTGGTCCTTTCTCCACTTATTCAGCTATTGCTCTGAAGTCTGAGGAGGACAGAGTGGGACTGCCGCAGAATCAGGCCAGAGGAGAAACCAAACCATGTGTCCACACTGTCCCCCAGTACTGCTGCTCTGAGAGCTTTCGGAGTCCTCAACAGGGTTAGGATTTAGGGGCTTCTTCAGAACCGGGAGTGAAAACAGCCATAGGTCAAAAGAAAAGCTATGAACCCCACACAAAAATAATAATCACAAATGAAAACTAAGTTAACTCTGAAGTCCCAAAGTCAAATAATTGCCTTGAATATGTCACTAGAAAGCACCCAAGGCCTCACTCTCTGGGTTCTGGATGCCCTGGGAATGGCAGGAGTCTCTGACCCCCTTCCCTCTTCATTCACTCCCAAAGAACGTCCTCTGAGGTGGTCTTCAAACTTCCTCTGAGAAACTGTCTCTGGGAACTGTAGGCCCTCGGCTGCTGGGACGAATGAGGGTGATGTCAGGACCTGATGGGCAGCTTTACCAGGAGACTGTGGCTTCTGGATGCAGTCCTCAGGTCCCATGGTCTGGGTGAGATCTAGGTCTTTGAGTGTAGGAGGACAGATGAGATTTCAGATTTTGAGTTGATTCTGGGATGATTAGTGCTTTGGAGGGCATTGGGTGAAGGTATTTTGCACACGGGAAGGACACGAATTTGGGGAGCCAGAGAGTGGACTGTTAAGAGCTGACCTTGCATTACCCCCAGAAACCTTGCTGCTGTCCTTATCTCTGGTACCACAGAACGTGACCTTATTTGGAACTACAGTCCTTACAGATGCAATCACATTACAGTGAGGTCGTTAGAGTGGGCCCTGATCTCCTGTAACTGACCTCCTTATGTAAAGGGAAAATCTGGACAGAGAGATGCCCCTACTGTCAGTTGTGGGCAGCGCATGAACTTCTAGAACCCTGATAGTAGTGGAAAACAGACTCAGGCTGGGCACTAGGTAAATGGGAGCTCTAGTGGAATTTCAGATGAAGATGCTGTGCCCTCGGCTTCCCAGGTCATAGTGACGTTAGGATTTCAAATTCAAGTCAGAGAGGAAAGAAACATCTGGACTCGGTCCTCAGGTACACGCAGTATTCTGAACTGAGGCTAGAACCAGAGACCATTCTAATGAAAGGCCTCCACAGGTGGGCTCCGACTTAGTTTCCTGTATATTCATTCATGAAATCGCTCTGCGGGTCAACATGCAGAATAAAACCATTTAATAAAAGTGACAATGAGGTGAGGAAAGGGAAGCCAGAAGGCATGTGAATGTGGACAGAGGAAGAGCCAGGGTGGAAAAACCGAGAATCCCTCCCTTCGCTCCTTGCTGCCAGGGAGGTCTGGGGGACTAGTTTCCACCTTGGATCCCAAGTCCAGAACAAAAGTGGCGGGTCCAAGGCTCGGGATGAGGGAAGGGGGTCCTCGGCAACCGCGTGTGGGGGTGCCAAACGATGGGGGCTATTGCGCTCGCTGGCGGGGGGGGGGGCACCTCGCATGGCTCCATCCCCCCGGCCCGACCCCGTGGGGGTCCCGGGTGCGGCGTGTCGTCCGGGGTGGTCCCTGCTCCGGGGGTCGCGGGAAGCTGAGTCCCGACACCCTCGCGAGCTTGCTGCCCGCGCTTTCTGCTCCAGATGAGGGCGCGGCGCGGTGTCACTTTACCTGCTCGCAGAGGGTCCTCTGGAGAAGCCATGGGGCGGGGCGGGCAGCGGGCCACGGGAGCGGGACAGCGCGGCCTCAGGGGCTGGGCTGGAGCGCGGGAGTGCAGGGGCGGCGAGGAAGGGGGTCCTGAGTCCTGACTGGGCCGCAGCACAGCACCCTGGCGCTGCGCGCCCCTCCTCTGCCAGCCCCTCCACCTCCTCTCAGACTCTCCGCCGCCGCCGCGTCCTCCAGGAGCTCACTTCCCGCTTCCGCAATTAGCAAAGCCCCTTCTCCGGGCCGCCCGAGCCCCCGCCCCCCTCCCCCTCCGCCCTGAGGCGCGGGCCTGGGGCACGGGCGCCGGCGAAGCTCCGGGGGCCTGCGAGCGTGGCCAGCGCCAGCGCTGGGCAGCCTCCTAGCCTGGCTCCCCAAGCGGGTGTCCGAGTGCTGCCTGGCTGCGAAAAGATCATCAGCCCTAAACCCGGCTGCACTCTCAGGTCACTTCGCTGGCTTCCTGATTGTGCCCAAAGCCAGGAACCAGCTTCCCCAGCACAGGCCTGTGCTGAGATGCCTGCCCGTGATCTGTTTGAGCAGTCTCCTAGTCTCCAGGCAGGGTCCGCCATTGCATGATGGCACGCGTGAATCACTTCGACCTGAAAGTTTGGGTTTTTTGTTTGTTTTTTGGTTATTGGTTATTACATGACCTCCATGGTAGGTGCTCCACAAAGGGAGTGAAAAGACGACGACTGATACATACGCATATGGCCATTCTAGAAAAAGAGCTTGGGGTTCTCGCGGAAGCGTGGCATTGGTCCTTGCACTATGTTTTAATAGAAATGGGATTATGCACCAACTTACTTAAATGAGCATAGTTTGAAATCGTTTACTAAGAATAAATATTTAAAACAGTTATATTTTAACTAAATCTATCATCAATCATAAATCTATTACACGAAGGTTACAGGCAATTTAAATGCAATAGCACTCTCTTCATGGTTTTAAATAATCCGTGTCTGTCTTGGCACATGTGATTGCAAAGATAGGAAATGGTTTGTAAAAGATCATATAATAGCTTTTACTATACGGTATCAGCAATTTATCCTAAAGGAGCTGCCACCAGCTAAAAACTCAGCTTTGAAAAATGCAGAAAAGCAGCAAATGTTTACATACCCTCTTGGTGACCAGAGGTATGCTTTGTGCCCCTCATCATCTCTTTCGTGGTTCTGAGGCCCTTGGCACTCAGTAGTTTAATGTCTTATTCTCTGGAATAGGCCATTGAAGAAATACCAGGCCCAGAGAAGAAGGTCCTGCAGGGTTTCTGAAGAAAGTACAACATTTTAGATGAAGCTTTCTGGGGAATTTGTTAGTGGTTTGGTCTGTTTCTGATAGGAAGGGAAATTTTAGTTTTAAAGATTTTATTTATTTATTTGATAGAGATCACAAGTAGGAAGAGAGGCAGGCAGAGAGAGAGGAAGAAACAGGCTCCCTGCTGAGGAGAGAGCCTGATGTGGGGCTCGATCCCAGGACCATGGAATCATGACCTGAGCCGAAGGCAGAGGCTTTAACTCACTCTGCCACCCAGGTGCCCAAGGGAAATTTTTTTTTAAAGATTTTATTTATTTATTTGACAGACAGAGATCACAAGTAGGCAGAGAGCAGGCAGAGAGAGAAGTGGAAGCAGGCTCCCTGCTGAGCAGAGATCCAGACATGGGGCTCAATCCCAGGACCCTAGATTCATGACCTGAGCCGAACGCAAAGGCCCAGTGAGCCAAACTCACTGAGCTACTCGGGTGCCCCAGGAGGGGAAATTTTTTTAAGAGTATTTTCTCTTTGAATCTATTTTGAGGTTTGGTTTGTGGTTCTTTCTGACTTCTCATGAAGATGGAATTACTTCTGAGGTTAGTTGTCAGGAACCGCATATCAAATCGAGCTATCCTGTTAGCAATAAATAAATAAATAAATAAATAAAAGCTCAAGTGTTGGTATAAAGCTATTATGCTTTTCAAAATCCCGAACTATAATTCATGTATCGTGGTCATTCTTTATCATATCAAACAGGAGAGAGGTGGCAGAAACGCACTTTCAGGTTAATTTTTTTACAAGGAAGATTGACTTATGAACCTACTTTGTTATTCCCTTTCATTCAATTTCCCTGACCTCCTTTTCTATGAATTGTAATGGTAAACTATCATTATTTTTATTGTTGGCCCGTGAGAATTAGAGATCAATGCCCAAGTGAAAGCAGAAGGCAGGTTTATTAAAGCAACAGCACACTATCTAAGGGAGAGCAGGTGGTATTCCATGAGTTGGAGATGGCCCTTACTTTGTTTTGGGATTGGATATTTCTTGGTCTTTTTGAAGTGGGAGGACCTTCAACATGCAGTGGATTGATCTCTAATGGAGGCTGCTTCCAATCATTTGGGGGACTCCTGCCACATGTTGGGAAAAGGAGTTGTTGTCATTTTTATTTTTTTTTTCAGGGTTCCAAAATTCACTGTTTATGCACCACACCCAGTGCTCCATGCAATATGTGCCCTCCATAACTCCCATTAACAGGCTTACCCAACCCTCTGCCCCCTCCCCTCAAAACTCTCAGTTTGTTTCTCAGAGTCTCTCATGGTTTGTCTCCCCCTCCAATTTCCCCCCACTCACTTCTCCTCTTGATCACCCAGTGTCTTCTGTGTTATTCTTTATGCTCCACAATTAAGTGAAACCATATGAAAATTGACAATCTCTGCTTGAATTATTCCACTCAGGATTATCTCCTCCAGTCCCGTGCATGTTGATACAAAAGTTGGGTATCCTTCCTTTCAGAAGGAAGCATAATACTCCATTGTAAAAGAGATCATATCTTCTTTATCCGTTCATCCATTGAAGGTCATCTTGGTTCTTTCCAAAGTTTAATGACTGTGGCCATTGCTGTTATAAACATTAGGGTACAGATGTCCCTTCTTTTCACTGCATCTGTATCTTAGGGGTAAATACTCAGTAGTGCAATTGCAGGGTCATAGGGTAGCTCTAATTTTAATTTCTTAAGGAGTCTCCACACTGTATCCCAAAGTAGCTGCACCAACTGGCATTCTCACCAATAGTGTAAGAGGGTTCCCCATTCTCCACATCCTCTCCAACACTTGTTGTTTATTGCCTTCTTAATTTTGGCCCTTCTAACTGTGTAAGGTGGTATCCCAATGTGCTTTTGATTTGAATCTCCCTGATGGCTAATGATGATGAACATTTTCTCATGCATCTGTTTGCCATTTGTATGTCTTCTTTGGAGAAGTGTCTGTTCATGTCTTCTGCCCATTTTTTGACATGATTATCTGTATTTTGTGTGTTGAGTTTGAGGAGTTCTTTATAGATCTTGGATATCAGCCCTTTACTGTAATGTCATTTGTGAAAATCTTCTCCCATTCCGTGGGTTGTCTCTTCATTTTGTTGACGGTTTCCTTTGCTGTGCAGAAACTTTTGATCTTGATGAAGTCCCCAAAGTTCATTTTTGCTTTTGTTTCCTTTGTCTTTGGGGACATGTCTTGAAAGAATTTGCTGTGGCCAGTGTCCAAGAGGTTACTGCCTATGTTCTCCTCTAGGATTTTGATACATTCCTGCCTCACGTTGAGGTCATTTGTCCATTTCGAATTTATCTTTATGTATTGTATAAGAGATGGTTGAGTGTCATTCTTCCATACATAGCTGTCCAATTTTTCCAGCACCATTGATTGAAGAGGCTGTCTTTTTTCCACTGTGTAATTTTCTCTGCTTTGTCAAAGATTTTTTAACCATAGGGTTGATGGTCAATATCTGGACACTCTACTCTAATCCACTGGTCTACAAGTCTTTTTAACCCACTGAGCCACCCAGGTGCCCCTTTTAAGCTATTATTTAAAAGTAGAGTCATTCTTATTTTTTACGGTTTTATTTATTATTTATTTGACAGAGAGAGATCACAAGTGGACGGAGGAGAGGCAGAGGGTTAGGGTTAGACATCGTTGGGGTCAGGGTTAGCGTAAGGCTTAGGGTAGGGGTCAGGGTTAGGGTTAGGTTCATGGTTAGGTTTAGGGTCAGGCTCACAGTAAGGTCAGGGTTAGCGTTACGCTCAGAGTCTGGGTCAGGGTCAGTGTTAGGGTGACGGTTAGGTTTAGGGTCAGGTTCAGGGTCATGGTCAGATTTAGGGTCAAGTTCAAGTTTTGGTTTTGGGGCAAGGTTCATGTAAGAGTCAGGGTTAGGTTTGGGACAGGTTTAGTGTCAGGGTTAGGGTTAGGTCAGCTTTATGTTTAGGTTCTGTTTTATGAGTAGGTCAAGATCAGGGTTAGATTTAGGGTTACGATTCTGTTCAGAATCACGGATTGCGTCAGTGTTAGGTTGACAGACAGGGTTAGGGTCAGTGCTAAGGTCAAGGCCAGGGTCAGGGTTAAGGGTAAGGTCTGACATAGGCAAAGTTCAGAGTTAGGGTTATGATCAGGGTCAGGAGAGGGTCAGGTTTATTGTTAAAGTGGGGTTATGGTTAGGGTTAGAGGTAGGTTGAGGGTTAGGGTTAGACTGGGTTAGGGTCAGTGTCAGGGATAATGTTAGGGGTTAGTTGTAGGGTTAGGTTCAGCGGTAGGTTTCGGGTCAGGGCCCGTGTTAGTGTCAGGGTCAGCGTTACGGTTAGGGTTAGAGTTAGGGTGAGGCTCCCATTCAGTGTCAGGGTTATTCTTAGGGTCAGGGTCAGCGTCTCTGTTAGGGTCAGCGTTAGGTTTATGGTCTTTACCTGGGTCAGGGTCAGGGTGAAGGCTAGGGCCAGTGTCAGGATTACGGTCAAGATCAGGTATTGGTTTAAAGTCCACATTCGGGTCAGGGACAGGGTTTTGTACTGGCAAGTGTTAGAATCACGATTAGGTTTAGGGTCAGGGCCAGAGTCAGGTTTAGGGTCAGGGTCTGGTATAGGCCAAGTTCAGGGGTAGGGTTATGATCCTAGTCAGGTATAGGGTCAGTGTTATTGTTAAACTTTAGAGTTAGTGTTAGGGTTAGCATTAGGTTGACTGTTAGGGTTAGGGTCCGCGGTAGGGTTAGGGCTTAGTGTTAGGGTTAGGTTCAGTGATAGGATTCGTAGTATGGCCCGTGTTAGTGTCAGGGTCTAGGTTACATTTAGGGTTAGAGTTAGGGTCAGGCTCACAGTCAGGGTCAGGTTTAGTGTTCAGGTCAGGGTCGGGGTCACTGTTAGGGTCAGGATTAAGTTTATAGTCATGGTCTGGGTCAGGGTCAGGGTGAAGTTTAGCGCCAGTGTCCGGTTGAGGGTCAGGTTCAGGTATTGGATTAAAGTCCACATTCGTGTCATAGACACAGTTATGTAGTGGTCAGTGTTAGTGTCAAGGTTAGGATTAAGGTCAGGGTCCGGCTCAGGTGAAGGACAGGGCCAGGGTCAGTTTTAGTGTGAGGCTTTGGTTTAGGGTCAATGTTCGGTTCAGTGTAACAGTTAGGTTTTGGCGGTAGGGTTTGGGATTGGGGTTAGGGTTAGAGTTAGAAGTAGGGTTATGGTTCGGGTTAGGGTTAGACAGCGTAAGGTCAGGGTTAGGGTTTGGTTTAGGGTAGGGGTTAGTGTTAGGGTCAGGGTCAGCGTTAGATTTAGGTTCAGGGTCTGTAGAGGGTCATGGTTAGAGTTACGTTTAGGTTAGGGTTAGCGTCTGCCTCACAGTCACAGTCAGGCGTCGGGTTAGTGTCAGGGTTAGGTCAACATCAGGGTTAGGATTAGGGTTAGGGTCAGGGTCATGGTTAGGTATGAGTCATGGTTACGGAAATGCCAGAGGTAGGTTTAGGTTCAGGTTCCACATCAGGGTCAGTGTCAGGCTTGGGTTTAGGTTTACGGTTCAGGTCAGGTTCACAGTCAGGTTCAGGGTCAGGGTCATGGTCAGGGCTTTGTTTAGGGTTTGGGGCAGGCTCAAAGTCAGTGTCAGGGTCAGGGTTAGTGGTTACTTTTAGTGTTACTGTTCCTGTTAGTTATCATTGACCCATCCCTTCAGGGTCTCAAGAAAACCCTGGGCAGAAGGGTGTAGAACTTACACACCATCCCACTTAACCAGCCTTCAACTGAGGTGTGAACATGAATTGTCCACCAGACATCTAACCCCTCATCAGTCGGATCATGCTTGGGGCATCTCCACCCACGATGGCATGGCCAGGTCCTCCATACACACAGACACACAGACACCCAGAGCTGCGCGCGCGCACACACACACACACACACACACACACACACTCACAGAGAGAGAGTCGAGGAGGAGACCTAGGGCTACACAGGTTGATCAGAAGGTATGGACTCTCTTACTCTGAGCCCCCTGGTGTCCCCTTTGATTTATTAGCCAAAGGGCCAGAGACGTTGGGGAAACCTGATATGAATTGCCAGGGAGGGGACGTGTATGGCAGGCGAGCTCTCTTCTCCCTGCATCCTCTGGGCTTCAGTACAGCAGAAGAACATGTCGCTTCCTTTAGGATGTGCGTAGAAATGAGCTGGGCACGGCGGTTTTCTCTGTAATGGGGTGCCTGGATACGTGGGTTCCAATTCCGTTGGGCTCTGTCGTCAGGAGGGTGAGGTCACCACTGCCTGGGGGCTCCTTATGGAACTTCCTGCTGCACCAGAGCTCCCTGAGCCGCCGGTCCCCAAGCTGCTCAAGGCTCACACTCGACTCAATGCAGTGCCCATCCAGTGACCCCCATACAGCCTCCCCACGCCCCTGGAGGGCTGGGTGCAGCTGTTGTCCCCGCTGAGGGAACAGAGCTGGGTTTAGACCAGGTTAGTGTTAGGGTTAGGGTTAAGAACGACATAGGGTCAGGGTTAGAGTTAGACGTCGTTGGGGTCAGGGTTAGCGTAAGGCTTAGGGTAGGGGTCAGGGTTAGGGTTAGGTTCTTGCTAAGGTTTAGGGTCCCGCTCACAGTAGGGTCAGGGTTAGCGTTACGCTCAGAGTCAGGGTCAGGGTCAGTGTTAGGGTGACGGTTAGGTTTAGGGTCAGGTTCAGGGTCATGGTCAGGTTTAGGGTCAGGTTCAAGTTTTGGTTTTGGGGCAAGGTTCATGTCAGGGTCAGGGTTAGGTTTGGGACAGGTTTAGTGTCAGGGTTATGGTTAGTTCAGCTTTATGTTTAGGTTCTGTTTTATGAGTAGGTTCAGGGTCAGGGTTAGCTTTAGGGTTATGATTCTGTTCAGAATCACGGAGTGGGTCAGAGTTAGGTTTACAGTCAGGGTTAGGGTCAGTGTTAAGGTCAAGGCCAGGGTCAGGTTTAAGGTTAACGTCTGACATAGGCTAAGTTCAGAGTTAGGGTTATGATCAGGGTCAGGAGAGGGTCAGGTTTATTGTTAAAGTGGGGTTAGGGTTAGGGTTAGAGGTAGGTTGAGGGTTAGGGTTAGACTGGGTTAGGGTCAGTGTCAGGGATAATGTTAGGGGTTAGTTGTAGGGTTAGGTTCAGCGTTAGGTTTCGGGTCAGGGCCCGTGTTAGTGTCAGGGTCAGCGTTACGGTTAGGGTTAGAATTAGGGTGAGGCTCCCATTCAGTGTCAGGGTTATTCTTAGGGTCAGGGTCAGCGTCTCTGTTAGGGTCAGCGTTAGGTTTATGGTCTTTACCTGGGTCAGGGTCAGGGTGAAGTCTAGGGCCAGTGTCAGGATTACGGTCAAGATCAGGTATTGGTTTAAAGTCCACCTTCGGGTCAGGGACAGGGTTTTGTACTGGCAAGTGTTAGAATCACGATTAGGTTTAGGGTCAGGGCCAGAGTCAGGTTTAGGGTCAGGGTCTGGTATAGGCCAAGTTCAGGGGTAGGGTTATGATCCTAGTCAGGTATAGGGTCAGTGTTATTGTTAAACTTTAGAGTTAGTGTTAGGGTTAGCATTAGGTTGACTGTTAGGTTTAGAACTTGTTAGGGTTAGGGTCCGCGGTAGGGTTAGGGCTTAGTGTTAGGGTTAGGTTCAGTGACAGGATTCGTAGTATGGCCCGTGTTAGTGTCAGGGTCTGGGTTACATTTAGGGTTAGAGTTAGGGTCAGGCTCACAGTCAGGGTCAGGTTTAGTGTTCAGGTCAGGGTTGGGGTCACTGTTAGGGTCAGGATTAAGTTTATAGTCATGGTCTGGGTCAGGGTCAGTGTGAAGTTTAGCGCCAGTGTCCGGTTTAGGGTCAGGTTCAGGTATTGGCTTAAAGTCCACATTCGTGTCATAGACACAGTTATGTAGTGGTCAGTTTTAGTGTCATGGTTAGGATTAGGGTCAGGGTCAGGCTCTGGTGAAGGACCGGGCCAGGGTCAGTTTTGGACCAAGATGCACCAGCTCTCCCGCGGCTCTTCTTCACTGCCGCGGCAGAGCGAACACACAGAGCCTTGCTGAGGAAGCAGCAGTGAAGTGCGGTTTGTGCCAAGCTGAAAACCTCTGTGAAAGTATAGCAGTCGCTGGGTAATCAGAGGCGGTTCTGTGGGCTGTTGTGGCTGCTTGCCTTAGCCTAGTATTCGCAGAACTATGGGAGAAACCCGCATAGAGCGAAAGCCTCTTTGTCCGGCATCCCCTCTGGGAAAGCACAGCATTCCTTGGGAAATCAATGTCTGGTCTGTGGGATGCTCCTGTTGGGTTGAGCTGGTCTCCAAAGCACGGTGTAATAAACCCGCATGGAGAGAAATCCTCTTTGCCTGGGCATCCCCTCTGCCTGAGAGAGACGCGTGGTTTCGCCTGTGGAAAGACCCTTAAGGAAAGGGAATCTGCGCTCCCCAAGAGCATGTCTTTGGAAGGTTCAGCACGCTGCCCGGGGAGAAGAACAAGAGCCGTTGGCCTTCTGGTCTGAAAATGGTTGCGAAGCTGGAGAGCCGGCCCTGGCAGGTACAGCGGCCGGTGGCAATACAAGTGTCACCGGCTCCCTGTGCAGAGGGAAGGAAGCCTGGCAGCTAAGGAGACAGGAGGGGATGTGGTGGGCAGGGTGCGTGCTCCACTGTTAGGAAGGAGTCTGGGTAGAAAGCATGCCTGTCTTGAATCTCTGGTCCCAAAGAGATAGCAGCTCCTTGGCCACCTGTCCCTGGGGCAGACATGCACTAGCCACCAGGCGCCTACCCTGAACTCGCAAAAACAGCTCCCTGAAATAACGGGGAGTCAGATGCCGTCTTCCTCCAGGATGTGCAAGCTTGGAGGAGGCACGGGGTTGAAGGGAAATGAGTGGGGACATTACCCCAAAGCTCCGTATTCAGTGCACGGGCCGTGTGCAGAGATCCTGTCCCCTCTCCTTTCCTGTGGGGAAAGCACTGGCCTAGTCCCCGAGTCCGCCTGAGCGCCAGAGTAAAAGGCCAAGCGATGCCTACACTGGGACATGGTAGTGTGCATAGAGTGCCATCCTAGGCTACGCACGCTTCTGAAGTGTGGTGGCTGTGTCTGCTTAGTTCGGCCTGGCAGGGTGAACCCATGAAGCGAACATTTAGTCCGGGAAAGCAAGGCCCAAGAGGCACACTCTCTCCCAAAGCTCTTGTTCCCTGATGCGACTGAAGCCTTGCTGAGGAAGCAGCAGTGAAGTGCTGTTCGCTCCAAGCCAAAGCCTCTGCGAAAGCACAGCATTCGCTGAGAAATGTTCTGCGGGCTGTTGCTGCTTGCATGAGCCCAGCCTCGCGGTAGGGTTAACCCGCATACAGCGAAAGCCTCTTTGCCTGGGCATCTCCCCTGGGAAAGCACAGTATTCCTTGGGAAATCAAGTTGGTTTAGGGGATATTGCTCTAGCTTGCCTGGTCTAGTCCCTGAAGCTCAGTGGAAGATACCCGCATGGAGCGAAATACCCTTTGCCCTAGCATCCCCTCTGCCTGAGAGAGAAGCCAAGTGTGGGGAAGGCCCAGCACGCCGCCCCGGAGAAGAGAAGGAGCCATGGGCCTTGGGGTCGGGAAACGCTCGGGAAGCAGGATAGCCTGCCGTGGCACGAACAGCAGGCCAGTGGCAAGACAAGTGTCACCCGCTCTCTGTGCAGAGAGATGGAAGCCTGGCTGCTAAGGAGACATGAGGGGACGACTAGGGCAGGGAGGGTCGCGTGCTCCACTCTGAGGAAGGAGTCTGGGCAGAAGGCAGGCCTGTCCTGTGCCTCTGGTCGCAAGGGGAGAGCATCTCCTTGGCCACCTGTCCCAAGGGCAGACATGGACTTGCCACCAGGTTCCATACCCGGAACTCGCAGTAACAACCCATGGAGAAACGTGAAGTCAGATGCTGTCTTCCACCAAGATGTAGCAGCGATGTGGGTGGCAGGGGGTGTGCCGGGGAAAGAGTGGAGACAGTCCCCCCATTACCCCATCCCAGTGCACGGGCCATGTGCAGGGATCCTGTCGCCTCCTCTCTCCTGTGGTGAAGGCACTGGCCTAGACCCCGAGTCTGCCTGAGCGCCAGAGCAAAAGGCAAAGCCTTACCTACCCCAGCAGATGGTATTAGGCATAGAGTGCCATGCTAGAACACGCACGCTGCAGCAAGGTTGTGACTGTGCCTGCTTACTCCGGCATAGCAAGGTGAACCATGGGCGTGAACATGGAGCCCTGGAAAGCAAGATCCCAGAGGCACTAGCTCTCCCGCGGCTCTTCTTCCCTGCTGCGGCAGAGCAAACACACAAAAAATTGCTGAGGAAGCAGCAGTGAAGTGTGGTTTGTGCCAAGCTGAAAACCTCTGTGAAAGTGTAGCAGTCGCTGGGAAATCAGAGTCGGTTCTGTGGGCTGCTGTGGCTGCTTGCCTTAGCCTAGTATTTGCAGAACTATGGGAGAAACCCGCATAGAGCAACAGCCTCTTTGTCCGGCATCCCCTCTGGGAAAGCACAGCATTCTTTGGGAAATCAGAGTCGGGTCTCAGGAATGCTCCTGTTGGGTTGAGCTGGTCTCCCCAGCACGGTGTAATCCACCCGCATGGAGCGAAATCCTCTTTGCCTGGGCATCCCCTCTTCCTGAGAGAGACGCGCGGTTGCGCCTGTGGAAAGACCCTTAAGGAAAGGGACACTGCGCTCCCCAGGAGCATGTCTGTGGAAGGTGCGGCACGCTGCCCGGGGAGAAGAACAGGAGCCATTGGCCTTCTGGTCTGGAAACGGTTGCGAAGCAGGAGAGCCGGCCCTTGCAGGCACAGCGGCCAGTGGCAATACAAGTGTCACCCGCTCCCAGTGCAGAGCTACAGAAGCCTGGCTGCTAGGAAAAAGGAGGGGATGATTACGGCAGGATGCGTGCTCCAATCTTAGGAAAGAGCCTGGGCAAAAAGCATGCCTGTCCTGAGCCTCTGGGCCCAAAGAGATAGCAGCTCCTTGGCCACCTGTCCCTGGGGCAGACATGCGCTAGCCACCAGGCGCCTACCCTGAACTCTCAGAAACAGCTCCCTGAAATAACGGGGAGTCAGATGCCGTCTTCCTCCAGGATGTGGAAGCTTGGAGGAGGCACGGGGTTGAAGGGAAAGGAGTGGGGACAGTCCCCCAAAGCTCCCTATTCAGTGCACGGGCCGTGTGCAGAGATCCTTTCCCATCTCCTTTCCTGTGGGGAAAGCACTTGCCTAGTCCGCGAGTCCGCCTGAGCGCCAGAGTAAAAGGCCAAGCGATGCCTACACTGGGAGACGGTTGTGTGCATAGAGTGCCATCCTAGGCTACGCACGCCACTGCAGGGTTGTGGCTGTGTCTGCTTAGTTCGGCCTGGCAGGGTGAACCTAGGACGCGAACATGGAGCCCGGGAAAGCACGGCCCAAGAGACACCAGCTCTCCCGCAGCTCTTCTTCCTTGACTCGCCAGAGAGAATGACCAAAGACTTGCTGAGGAAGCAACAGTGAAGTGCGGTTCGTGCAAAGCTGAAATCCTCTCGAAAGCATAGCAGTCGCTGGGAAATCAGAGTCGGTTCTGTGGGCTGCAGTTGCTGCTTGCCTTAGCCTAGTATTCGTAGTAGGATTGGAGAAACCCGTATAGATGAAAGCCTCTTTGCTGGGGCATCCACTCTGGGAAAGCACAGCATTCGTTGTGAAATCAGAGTCCGGTCTGAGGGATACCCCTGTTTGCCTGAGCTGGTCTCCCCAGCAGGGTGGAATAAACCCGCATGGAGCGAAATCCTCTTTGCCTGGGCATCCCCTCTGCCTGAGAGAGAAGGGCGATTGCGCCTGTGGGAAGAGCCTTAAGGAAATGACACGTTGTTCACTGCGCTCCCCAGGATCATCTGTGTAAGGTGCAGCAAGCTGCCCAGGGAGAAGAACAAGAGCCGTTGGCATTCTTGTCTGAAAACGGTTGCGAAGCAGGAGAGACGGCCCTGGTAGGCACAGTGGCCAGTGGCAATACAAGGGTCACCGGCGCCCTGTGCAGAGAGAAGGAAGCCTGGCTGCTAAGGAGACAGGAGGGTATGTGGTGGGCAGGGCGCGTGCTCCACTGTTAGGAAGGAGTCTGGGTATAAAGCAAGCCTGTCCTGAGCCTCTGGGCCCAAAGAGATAGCAGCTCCTTGGCCACCTGTCCCTGGCGAAGACATGCACTAGCCACCAGGCGCCTACACTGTACTCGCAGAAACAGCTCCCTGAAATAACGGGGAGTCAGATGCCGTCTTCCTCCAGGATGTGCAAGCTTGGAGGAGGCACGGGGTTGAAGGGAAAGGAGTGGGTAGTGTCCCCAAAGCTCCCTATTCAGTGCACGGGCCGTGTGCAGGGATCCTGTCCCCTCTGCTTTCCTGTGGGGAAAGCACTGGTCTAGTCCACGAGTCCGCATGAGCGCCAGAGTAAAAGGCCAAGCGATGCCTACACTGGGAGATGGTAGTGTGCATAGAGTGCCATCCTAGGCTACGCACGCTCCTGAAGGGTTGTGGCTGTGTCTGCTTAGTTCGGCCTGGCAGGGTGAACCCAGGAAGCGAACATGGAGTCCGGGAAAGCAAGGCCCAAGAGGCACCATCTCTCCCAAAGCTCTTCATCCTTGATGCGACTGAAGACTTGCTGAGGAAGCAGCAGCGAAGTGCTGTTCGCTCCAAGCTAAAGACTGCGAAAGCACAGCATTCGCTGAGAAATGTTCTGCCGGCTGCTGCTTCTTGCCTGAGCCCAGCCTCGCGGTAGGAGAAACCCGCATACAGCGAAAGCCTCTTTGCCTGGGCATCTCCCCTGGGAAAGCACTGCGTTCCTTGGGAAATCAGAGTTGGGTTTGCGGATGCTGCTGCTGCTTGCCTGGCCTAGTCTCCGCAGCTCGGTGGAAGATACCCGCATGGAGCGAAATACCCTTTGCCCTAGCATCCGCTCTGCCTGAGAGAGAAGCCAAGTGTGGGGAAGGCGCAGCACGCCGCCCCGGAGACTCCATGTTCGCTTCCTGGGTTCACCCTGCTAGGCCGAACTAAGCAGACACAGCCACAACCCTGCAGTGGCGTGCGTAGCCTAGGTTGGCACTCTATGAACACTACCATCTCCCAGTGTAGGCATCGCAGGGCCTTTTACTCTGGCGCTCAGGCGGACTCGTAGACTAGGCCAGTGCTTTCCCCACAAGGAAAGCAGAGGGGACAGGATCCCTGCACACGGCCCGTGCACTGAATAGGGAGCTTTGGTGACTGTACCCACTCCTTTCCCTTCAACCCCGTGCCTCCTCCAAGCTTGCACATCCTGGAGGAAGACGGCATCTGACTCCCCGTTATTTCAGGGAGCTCTTTCTGCGAGTACAGCGTAGGCGCCTGGTGGCTAGTGTATGTCTTCGCCAGGGACAGGTGGCCAAGGAGCTGCTATCTCTTTGGGCCCAGAGGCTCAGGACAGGCATGCTTTCTACCCAGACTCCTTCCTAACAGTGGAGCACGCGCCCTGCCCACCACATACCCTCCTGTCTCCTTAGCAGCCAGGCTTCCTTCTCTCTGCACAGGGCGCCGGTGACCCTTGTATTGCCACTGGACGCTGTGCCTGCCAGGGCCGGCTCTCCTGCTTCGCAACCGTTTTCAGACGAGAAGGCCAACGGCTCTTGTTCTTCTCCCTGGGCAGCTTGCTGCACCTTACACAGATGATCCTGGGGAGCGCAGTGAACAACGTGTCATTTCCTTAAGGCTCTTCCACAGGTGCAATCGCGCTTCCCTCTCAGGCAGAGAGGATGCCCAGGCAAAGAGCATTTCGCTCCATGCGGGTTTATTCCACCCTGCTGAGGAGACCAGCTCAGGCAAACAGGAGTATCCCTCAGACCGGACTCTGATTTCACAACGAATGCTGTGCTTTCCCAGAGTGGATGCCCCAGCAAAGAGGCTTTCATCTATACGGGTTTCTCCAATCCTACTACGAATACTCGTCTAAGGCAAGCAGCAACTGCAGCCCACAGAAAGGACTCTGATTTCCCAGCGACAGCTATGCTGTCGCAGAGGATTTCAGCTTGGCACGAACCGCACTTCACTGTTGGTTTCTCAGCAAGTCTTTGGTCATTCTCTCTGGCGAGTCAAGGAAGAAGAGCTGCGGGAGAGCTGGTGTCTCTTGGGCCTTGCTTTCCCGGGCTCCATGTTCGCGTCCTAGGTTCCCCCTGCCAGGCCGAACTAAGCAGACACAGCCACAATCCTGCAGTGGCGTGCGTAGCCTAGGATGGCACTCTATGCACACTACCATCTCCCAGTGTAGGCATCGCTTTCCCTTTTGTTCTGGCGCTCAGGCGGACTTGCGGATTAGGCCAGTGCTTTCCCCACAGGAAAGGAGAGGTGACAGGATCCCTGCACACGGCCCATGCACTGAATAGGGAGCTTTGGGGGACTGTCGCCACTCTTTCCCCTTCAACCCCGCGCCTCATCGACGCTTCCACATCCTAGAGGAAGACGGCATCTGACTCCCCGTTATTTCCGGGACCTGTTTCTGGGAGTTCAGCGTGGCGCCTGCTGGCTAGTGCATGTCTGCCCCAGGGACAGGTGGCCAAGGAGCTGCTATCTCTTTGGGCCCAGAGGCTCAGGACAGGCATGCTTTCTACCCAGACTCCTTCCTAACAATGGAGCACGCGCCCTGCCCCCCACATACCCTCCTGTCTCCTTAGCAGCCAGGCTTCCTTCTCTCTGCACAGAGAGCCGGTGACACTTGTATTGCCACCGGCCGCTGTGCCTGCCAGGGCCGTCTCTCCTGCTTCGCAACCGTTTTCAGACGAGAAGGCCATCGGCTCTTGTTCTTCTCCCCGGGCAGCTTGCTGCACCTTCCAAAGACATGCTCCTGGGGAGCGCAGTGTCTCTTTCCTTAAGGGTCTTTCCACAGGGGCAACCGCGCGTCTCTCTCAGGCAGAGGGGGTGCCCAGGCAAGGAGGATTTCGCTCCATGTGGGTTTATTACACCGTGCTTTGGAGACCAGCTCACGTCAACAGGAGCATCACACAGACCCGACACTGATTTCCCAAGGAACGCTGTGCTTTCCCCGGGGAGGTGCCCAGGCAAAGAGGCTTTCGCTGTATGCGGGTTTCCCCTAACGCGAGGCTGGGCTCAGTCAAGAAGCAGCAGCCCGCCGAACATTTCTCAACGAATGCTGTGCTTTCGTAGAGGCTTTAGGCTTGGAGCGAACAGCACTTCGCTGCTGCTTCCTCAGCAAAGCTTCAGTCGCATCAGGGAAGAAGAGCTTTGGGAGAGATGGTGCCTCTTGGGCCTTGTTTCCCGGACTCCATGTTCGCTTCCTGGGTTCACCCTGCCAGGCCGAACTAAGCAGACACAGCCACCAACTTCAGAAGCGTGCGTAGCCTAGGATGGCACTCTATGCACACTTCCATCTCCCAGTGTAGGCATCGCTTGGCCTTTTACTCTGGCGCTCAGGCGGACTCGGGGACTAGGCCAGTGCTTTCCCCACAGGAAAGGAGAGGGGACAGGATCTCTGCACACGGCCCGTGCACTGAATACGGAGATTCGGGGGACTGTCCCCTCTCCTTTCCCTTAAACCCCGTGCCTCCTCCAAGCTTGCACTTCCTGGAGGAAGACGGCATCTGACTTCTCGTTATTTCAGGGAGCTGTTTTTGCGAGTCAGCATAGGCGCCTGGTGGCTAGTGCATGTCTGCCCCAGGGACAGGTGGCCAAAGAGCTGCTATCTCTTTGGGCCCAGAGGCTCAGGACAGGCATGCTTTCTACCCAGACTCCTTCCTAACAGTGGAGCACGCGCCCTGCCCACCACATACCCTCCTGTCTCCTTAGCAGCCAGGCTTCCTTCTCTCTGCACAGGGAGCCGGTGACACTTGTATTGCCACCGGCCGCTGTGCCTGCCAGGGCCGGCTCTCCTGCTTCGCAACCCTTTTCAGGCCAGAAGGCCAACGGCTCTTGTTCTTCTCCCTGGGCAGCTTGCTGCACATTACACAGATGATCCTGGGGAGCGCAGTGAACAACGTGTCATTTCCTTAAGGCTCTTCCACAGGTGCAATCGCGCTTCCCTCTCAGGCAGAGGGGATGCCCAGGCAAAGAGGATTTTGCTCTATGCGGGTTTATTCCACCCTGCTGAGGAGACCAGCTCAGGATAACAGGAGCATCCCTCTGACACGACTCTGATTTCCCAAAGAATGCTGTGCTTTCCCATAGTGGATGCCCGAGCAAAGAGGCTTTTATCTATACGGGTTTCTCCAATCCTACTACGAATACTAGGCTAAGGCAAACAGCAACTGCAGCCCACAGAACGGACTGTGATTTCCCAGCGACTGCTATGCTTTCGCAGAGGATTTCAGCTTGGCACGAACCGCACTTCACTGTTTGTTCCTCAGCAGGTCTTTGGTCATTCTCTCTGTCGCGTCAAGGAAGAAGAGCTGCGGGAGAGCTTTTGTATCTTGGGCCTTGCTTTCCCGGGCTCCATGTTCGCGTCCTAGGTTCCCCCTGCCAGGCCGAACTAAACAGACACAACCACAACCCTGTAGTGGCCTGCGTAACCTAGGATGGCACTCTATGCACACTACCATCTCCCAGTGTAGGTATCGCTTTGCCTGTTGTTCTGGCGCTCAGGCGGACTTGCGGATTAGGCCAGTGCTTTCCCCACAGGAAAGGAGTGGTGACAGGATCCCTGCACACGGCCCGTGTACTGAATATGGAGCTTTGGGGAACTGTCGCCACTCCTTCCCCTTCAACCCCGTGCCTCATCCACGCTTCCACATCCTAGAGGAAGACGGGTTCTGACTCCCCGTTATTTCAGGGAGCTGTTTCTGCGAGTTCAGCGTAGGCGCCTGGTGCCTAGTGCATGTCGGCCCCAGGGTCAGGTGGCCAAGGAGCTGCTATCTCTTTGGGCCCAGAGGCTCAGGATAGGCATGTTTTCTACCCAGACTCCTTCCTAACAGTGGAGCACGCGCCCTGCCCACCACATCCCCTCCTGTCTCCGTAGCAGCCAGGCTTCCTACTCTCTGCACAGGGAGCCGGTGACGCTTGTATTGCCACCGGCCGCTGTGCCTGCCAGGGCCGGCTCTCCTGCTTCGCAACCCTTTTCAGACCAGAAGGCCAACGGCTCTTGTTCTTCGCCCCGGGCAGCGTGCTGCACCTTACACAGACATGCTCCTGGGAAGCGCAGAGTCCCTTTCCTTAAGGGTCTTTCCACAGGCGCAAACACACGTCTCTCTCAGGCAGAGGGGATGCCCAGGCAAAGAGGATTTCGCTCCATGCGGGTTTATTACACCGTGCTTTGGGGACCAGCTCAGCCCAACAGGAGCATCCCACAGACCAGACACTGATTTCCCAAGGAATGCTGTGCTTTCCCAGAGGGGATGCCGGACAAAGAGGCTTTCGTTCTATGCGGGCTTCTCCCATAGTTCTGCGAATACTAGGCTAAGGCAGGCAGCCACAACAGCCCACAGAACCGCCTCAGATTACCAGCGACTGCTATACTTTCACAGAGGTTTTCAGCTTGGCACAAACCGCACTTCACTGCTGCTTCTTCAGCAAGGCTCTGTGTCTTCGCTCTGCCACGGCAGTGAAGAAGAGCCGCAGCAGAGCTGGTGCCTCTTGGAACAAAACTGACCCTGGCCCTGTCCTTCAACTGAGCCTGACCGTGACCCTAATCCTAACCATGACACTACACTAACCACTACATAACTGTGTCTATGACACGAATGTGGACTTTAATCCAATACCTGAACCTGAACCTAAACCGGACACTGGCGCTAAACTTCACCCAGACCCTACCCAGACCATGACTATAAACTTAATCCTGACCCTAACAGTGACCCCAACCCTGACCTGAACACTAAACCTACCCTGACTGTGAGCCTGACCCTAACTCTAACCCTAAATGTAACCCAGACCCTGACACTAACACGGGCCATACTACGAATCCTGTCACTGAACCTAACCCTAACACTAAGCCCTAACCCTACCGCGGACCCTAACCCTAACAAGTTCTAACCCTAACAGTCAACCTAATGCTAACCCTAACATTAACTCTAAAGTTTAACAATAACACTGACCCTATACCTGACTATGATCATAACCCTAGCCCTGAACTTGGCCTATACCAGACCCTGACCCTAAACCTGACTCTGGCCCTGACCCTAAACCTAATCGTGATTCTAACACTTGCCACTACAAAACCCTGTCCCTGACCGATTGTGGACTTTAAACCAATACCTGATCTTGACCGTAATCCAGACACTGGCCCTAGATTCACCCTGACCCTGACCCAGGTAAAGACCATAAACCTAACGCTGACCCTAACAGAGACGCTGACCCTGACCCTAAGAATAACCCTGACACTGAATGGGAGCCTGACCCTAATTCTAACCCTAACCATATCGCTGACCCTGAAACTAACACGGACCCTGAGCCGAAACGTAACTCTGAACTTAACCCTAAAACTAACCCCTAACATTATCCCTGACACTAACAGTAACCAAGTCTAACCCTAACCCTCAACCTACCTCTAACCCTCACCCTAACCCCACTTTAACAATAAACCTGACCCTCTCCTGACCCTGATTATAACCCTAACTCAGAACTTTGCCTATGTCAGACCTTAACCTTAAACCCGACCCTGGCCTTGACCTTAACACTGACCCTAACCCTGACTGTAAACCTAACTCTGACCCACTCCGTGTTTCTGAACAGAATCGTAACCCTAAAGCTAACCCTGATCCTGAACATACCCATAAAACAGAACCTAAACATAAAGCTGAACTAACCATAACCCTGACATTAAACCTGTCCCAAACCTAACCCTGACCCTGACATGAACATTGCCCCAAAACCAAAACTTGAACGTGACCCTAAACCTGACCATGACCCTGAACCTGACCCTAAAACTAACCGTCACCCTAACACTGAACCTGACCCTGACTCTGAGCGTAACGCTAACCCTGACCCTACTGTGAGCCCGACCCTAAACCTAACCATGAACCTAACCCTAACCGTGAACCCTACCCTAAGCCTTACGCTAACCCTGACCCCAACGACGTCTAACTCTAACCCTGACCCTAAGTCGTTCTTAACCCTAACCCTAACACTAACCTGGTAAAACCCAGCTCTGTTCCCTCAGCGGGGACAACAGCTGCACCCAGCCCTCCAGGGGCGTGGGGAGGCTCTATGGGGGTCACTGGATGGGCACTGCATTGAGTCGAGTGTGAGCCTTGAGCAGCTTGGGGACCGGCGGCTCAGGGAGCTCTGGTGCAGCAGGAAGTTCGGTAAGGAGCCCCCAGGCAGTGGTGACCTCACCCTCCTGACGACAGAGCCCAACGGAATTGGAACCCACGTATCCAGGCACCCCATTACTGAGAAAACCGCCGTGCCCAGCTCATTTCTAGGCACATCCTAAAGGAAGCGACATGTTCTTCTGCTGTACTGAAGCCCAGAGGATGCAGGGAGAAGAGAGCTCGCCCGCCATACACGTCCCCTCCTGGCAAGTCATATCATGTTTCCCCAACGTCACTGGCCCTTTGGCTAATAAATCAAAGGGGACACCAGGGGGCTCAGAATAAGAGAGTCCACACCTTCTGATCAACCTGTGTAGCCCTAGGTCTCCTCCTCGACTCTCTCTCTGTGAGTGTGTGTGTGTGTGTGTGTGTGTGCGCGCGCAGCTCTGGGTGTCTGTGTGTCTGTGTGTATGGAGGACCTGGCCATGCCATCGTGGGTAGAGATGCCCCAAGCAGGATCCGGCTGATGAGGGGTTAGATGTCTGGTGGACAAGTCATGTTCACACCCCAGTTGAAGGCTGGTTAAGTGGGATGGTGTGTAAGTTCTACACCCTTCTGTCCAGGGTTTATCTTGAGACCCTGAAGGGATGGGTCAATGATAACTAACAGTAACAGTAACACTAAAAGTAACCACTAACCGTGACCCTGACACTGACTTTGAGCCTGCCCCAAACCCTAAACAAAGCCCTGACCATGACCCTGACCCTGAACCTGACTGTGACCCTGACCTGAACCGTAAACCTAAACCTAAGCCTGACACTGACCCTGATGTGGACCCTGAACCTAAACCTACCTCTGACATTACCGTAACCATGACTCATACCTAACCATGACCCTGACCCTAACCCTAATCCTAACCCTGATGCTGACCTAACCCTGACCCTAACCCGACGCCTGACGGTGACTGTGAGGCTGACGCTAACACTAAACCTAAACGTAACTCTAACCATGACCCTCTACAGACCCTGAACCTAAATCTAACGCTGACCCTGAGCCTAACACTAACCCGTACCCTAAACCAAACCCTAACCCTGACCTTACGCTGTCTAACCCTAACCCGAACCATAACCCTACTTCTAACTCTAACCATAACCCCAATCCCAAACCCTACCGCCAAAACCTAACTGTTACACTGAACCGAACATTGACCCTAAACCAAAGCCTGACACTAAAACTGACCCTGGCCCTGTCCTTCACCTGAGCCTGACCCTGACCCTAATCCTAACCATGACACTAACACTGACCACTACATAACTGTGTCTATGACACGAATGTGGACTTTAATCCAATACCTGAACCTGACCCTATATCGGACACTGGCGCTAAACTTCACCCTGACCCTGACCCAGACCATGACTATAAACTTAATCCTGACCCTAACAGTGACCCCGACCCTGACCTGAACACTAAACCAGACCCTGACTGTGAGCCTGACCCTAACTCTAACCCTAAGTGTAACCCAGACCCTGACACTAACACGGGCCATACTACGAATCCTATCACTGAACCTTACCCTAACACTAAGCCCTAACCCTACCGCGGACCCTAACCCTAACAAGTTCTAACCCTAACAGTCAACCTAATGCTAACCCTAACACTAACTCTAAAGTTTAACAATAACACTGACCCTATACCTGACTATGATCATAACCCTACCCCTGAACTTGGCCTATACCAGACCCTGACCCTAAACCTGACTCTGGCCCTGACCCTAAACCTAATCGTGATTCTAACACTTGCCACTACAAAACCCTGTCCCTGACCCGAATGTGGACTTTAAACCAATACCTGATCTTGACCGTAATCCTGACACTTGCCCTAGATTTCACCCTGACCCTGACCCAGGTAAAGACCATAAACCTAACGCTGACCCTAACAGAGACGCTGACCCTGACCCTAAGAATAACCCTGACACTGAATGGGAGCCTGACCCTAACTCTAACCCTAACCGTAACGCTGACCCTGACACTAACACGGGCCCTGACCCGAAACCTACCGCTGAACCTAACCCTACAACTAACCCCTAACATTATCCCTGACACTGACCCTACCCAGTCTAACCCTAACCCTCAACCTACCTCTAACCCTAACCCCACTTTAACAATAAACCTGACCCTCTCCTGACCCTGATCATAACCCTAACTCTGAAATTTGCCTATGTCAGACCTTAACCTTAAACCTGACCCTGGCCTTGACCTTAACACTGGCCCTAACCCTGACTGTAAAACTAACTCTGACCCACTCCGTGATTCTGAACAGAATCGTAACCCTAAAGCTAACCCTGACCCTGAACCTACTCATACAACAGAACCTAAACATAAAGCTGAACTAACCATAACCCTGACACTAAACCTGTCCCAAACCTAAACCTGACCCTGACATGAACCTTGCCCCAAAACCAAAACTTGAACCTGACCCTAAACCTGACCGTGACCCTGAACCTGACCCTAAACCTAACCGTCACCCTAACACTGACCCTGACCATGACTCTGAGCGTAACGCTAACCGTGACCCTACTGTGAGCCCGACCCTAAACCTAACCATGAACCTAACCCTAACCGTGAACCCTACCCTAAGCCTTACGCTAACCCTGACCCCAACGACGTCTAACTCTAACCCTGACCCTAAGTCGTTCTTAACCCTAACCCTAACACTAACCTGGTCTAAACCCAGCTCTGTTCCCTCAGCGGGGACAACAGCTGCACCCAGCCCTCCAGGGGCATGGGGAGGCTGTATGGGGGTCACTGGATGGGCACTGCATTGAGTCGAGTGTGAGCCTTGAGCAGCTTGGGGACCGGCGGCTCAGGGAACTCTGGTGCAGCAGGAAGTTCGGTAAGGAGCCCCCTGGCAGTGGTGACCACACCCTCCTGACGACAGAGCCCAACGGAATTGGAACCCACGTATCCAGGCACCCCATTACAGAGAAAACCGCCGTGCCCAGCTCATTTCTAGGCACATCCTAAAGGAAGCGACATGTTCTTCTGCTGTACTGAAGCCCAGAGGATGCAGGGAGAAGAGAGCTCGCCCGCCATACACGTCCCCTCCCTGGCAAGTCATATCAGGTTTCCCCAACGTCTCTGGCCCTTTGGCTAATAAATCAAAGGGGACACCAGGGGGCTCCGACTAAGAGAGTCCACACCTTCTGATCAACCTGTGTAGCTCTAGGTCTCCTCCTCGACTCTCTCTCTGTGAGTGTGTGTGTGTGTGTGTGTGTGTGTGTGTGCGCGCGGCTCTGGGTGTCTGTGTGTTTGTGTGTATGGAGGACCTGGCCATGCCATCGTGGGTGGAGATGCCCCAAGCAGGATCCGGCTGATGAGGGGTTAGATGTCTGGTGGACAAGTCATGTTCACACCCCTGTTGTAGTCTGGTTAAGTGGGATGGTGTGTAAGTTCTACACCCTTCTGCCCAGGGTTTATATTGAGACCCTGAAGGGATGGGTCAATGATAACTAACAGTAACAGTAACACTAAAAGTAACCACTAACCGTGACCCTGACACTGACTTTGAGCCTGCCCCACACCCTAAACAAAGCCCTGACCATGACACTGACCCTGAACGTGACTGTGACCCTGACCTGAACCGTAAACCTAAACCTAACCCTGACACTGACCCTGATGTGGACCCTGAACCTAAACCTACCTCTGACATTACCGTAACCATGACTCATACCTAACCATGACCCTGACCCTAACCCTAATCCTAACCCTGATGCTCACCTAACCCTGACCCTAACCCTACAACTGACGGTGACTGTGAGGCTGACGCTAACCCTAAACCTAAACGTAACTCTAACCATGACCCTCTACAGACCCTGAACCTAAATCTAACGCTGACCCTGACCCTAACACTAACCCGTACCCTAAACCAAACCCTAACCCTGACCTTACGCTGTCTAACCCTAACCCAAACCATAACCCTACTTCTAACTCTAACCCTAACCCCAATCCCAAACCCTACCGCCAAAACCTAACTGTTACATTGAACCGAACATTGACCCTAAACCAAAGCCTGACACTAAAACTGACCCTAGCCCTGTCCTTCACCTGAGCCTGACCCTGACCCTAATCCTAACCATGACACTACACTGACCACTACATAACTGTGTCTATGACACGAATGTGGACTTTAATCCAGTACCTGAACCTGACCCTAAACCGGACACTGGCGCTAAACTTCACCCTGACCCTGACCCAGACCATGACTATAAACTTAATCCTGACCCTAACAGTGACCCTGACCCTGACCTGAACACTAAACCAGACCCTGACTGTGAGCCTGACCCTAACTCTAACCCTAAATGTAACCCAGACCCTGACACTAACACGGGCCATACTACGAATCCTATCACTGAACCTAACTTTAACACTAAGCCCTAACCCTACCGCGGACCCTAACCCTAACAAGTTCTAACCCTAACAGTCAACCTAATGCTAACCCTAACACTAACTCTAAAGTTTAACAATAACACTGACCCTATACCTGACTATGATCATAACCCTACCCCTGAACTTGGCCTATACCAGACCCTGACCCTAAACCTGACTCTGGCCCTGACCCTAAACCTAATCGTGATTCTAACACTTGCCACTACAAAACCCTGTCCCTGACCCGAATGTGGACTTTAAACCAAGACCTGATCTTGACCGTAATCCTGACACTGGCCCTAGACTTCACCCTGACCCTGACCCAGGTAAAGACCATAAACCTAACGCTGACCCTAACAGAGACGCTGACCCTGACCCTAAGAATAACCCTGACACTGAATGGGAGCCTGACCCTAACTCTAAACCTAACCGTAACGCTGACCCTGACACTAACACGGGCCCTGACCCGAAACCTACCGCTGAACCTAACCCTACAACTAACCCCTAACATTATCCCTGACACTGACCCTACCCAGTCTAACCCTAACCCTCAACCTACCTCTAACCCTAACCCCACTTTAACAATAAACCTGACCCTCTCCTGACCCTGATCATAACCCTAACTCTGAACTTTGCCTATGTCAGACCTTAACCTTAAACCTGACCCTGGCCTTGACCTAAACACTGGCCCTAACCCTGACTGTAAAACTAACTCTGACCCACTCCGTGATTCTGAACAGAATCGTAACCCTAAAGCTAACCCTGTCCCTGAACCTACTCATACAAAAGAACCTAAACATAAAGCTGAACTAACCATAACCCTGACACTAAACGTGTCCCAAACCTAACCCTGACCCTGACATGAACCTTGAACCAAAACCAAAACTTGAACCTGACCCTAAACCTGACCATGACCCTGAACCTGACCCTAAACCTTACCGTCACCCTAACACTGACCCTGACTCTGACTCTGAGCGTAACGCTAACCCTGACCCTACTGTGAGCCCGACCCTAAACCTAACCATGAACCTAACCCTAACCCTGACCCCTACCCTAAGCCTTACGCTAACCCTGACCCGAACGACGACTAACTCGAACCCTGACCCTAAGTCATTCTTAACCCTAACCGTAACACTAACCTGGTCTAAACCCAGCTCTGTTCCCTCAGCGGGGACAACAGCTGCAACCAGCCCTCCAGGGGCGTGGGGAGGCTGTATGGGGGTCACTGGGTGGGCACTGCATTGAGTCGAGTGTGAGCCTTGAGCAGCTTGGGGACCGGCGGCTCAGGGAGCTCTCGTGCAGCAGGAAGTTCGGTAAGGAGCCCCCAGGCAGTGGTGACCTCACTTCCCTGACGACAGAGCCCAACGGAATTGGAACCCACGTATCCAGGCACCCCATTACAGAGAAAACCGCCGTGCCCAGCTCATTTCTAGGCACATCCTAAAGGAAGCGACATGTTCTTCTGCTGTACTGAAGCCCAGAGGATGCAGGGAGAGAGAGCTCGCCCGCAATACACGTCCCCTCCCTGGCAAGTCATATCAGGTTTCCCCAACGTTACTGGCCCTTTGGCTAATAAATCAAAGGGGACAACAGGGGGCTCAGACTAAGAGAGTCCACACCTTCTAATCAACCTGTGTAGCCCTAGGTCTCCTCCTCGACTCTCTCTCTCTGTGAGTGTGTGTGTGTGTGTGTGTGTGTGTGTGTGTGCGCGCGCGCAGCTCTGGGTGTCTGTGTGTCTGTGTGTATGGAGGACCTGGCCATGCCATCGTGGGTGGAGATGCCCCAAGCAGGATCCGGCTGATGAGGGGTTAGATGTCTGGTGGACAAGTCATGTTCACACCCCAGTTGAAGGCTGGTTAAGTGGGATGGTGTGTAAGTTCTACACCCTTCTGCCCAGGGTTTATCTTGAGACCCTGAAGGGATGGGTCAATGATAACTAACAGGAACAGTAACACTAAAAGTAACCACTAACCCTGACCCTGACACTGACTTTGAGCCTGCCCCAAACCCTAAACAAAGCCCTGACCATGACCCTGACCCTGAACCTGACTGTGAACCTGACCTGAACCGTAAACCTAAACCTAAGCCTGACACTGACCCTGATGTGGACCCTGAACCTAAACCTACCTCTGACATTCCCGTAACCATGACTCATACCTAACCATGACCCTGACCCTAACCCTAATCCTAACCCTGATGCTGACCTAACCCTGACCCTAACCCTACGCCTGACCGTGACTGTGAGGCTGACGCTAACCCTAAAACCTAAACGTAACTCTAACCATGACCCTCTACAGACCCTGAACCTAAATCTAACGCTGACCCTGACCCTAACACTAACCCCTACCCTAAACCAAACCCTAACCCTGACCTTACGCTGTCTAACCCTAACCCGAACCATAACCCTACTTCTAACTCTAACCCTAACCCCAATCCCAAACCCTACCGCCAAAACCTAACTGTTACACTGAACCGAACATTGACCCTAAACCAAAGCCCTCACACTAAAACTGACCCTGGCCCTGTCCTTCACCTGAGCCTGACCCTGACCCTAATCCTAACCATGACACTAACACTGACCACTACATAACTGTGTCTATGACACGAATGTGGACTTTAAGCCAATACCTGAACCTGACCCTAAACCGGACACTGGCGCTAAACTTCACCCTGACCCTGACCCCAGACCATGACTATAAACTTAATCCTGACCCTAACAGTGACCCCGACCCTGACCTGAACACTAAACCTGACCCTGACTGTGAGCCTGACCCTAACTCTAACCCTAAATGTAACCCAGACCCTGACACTAACACGGGCCATACTACGAATCCTATCACTGAACCTAACCCTAACACTAAGCCCTAACCCTACCGCGGACCCTAACCCTAACAAGTTCTAACCCTAACAGTCAACCTAATGCTAACCCTAACACTAACTCTAAAGTTTAACAATAACACTGACCCTATACCTGACTAGGATCATAACCCTACCCCTGAACTTGGCCTATACCAGACCCTGACCCTAAACCTGACTCTGGCCCTGACCCTAAACCTAATCGTGATTCTAACACTTGCCACTACAAAACCCTGTCCCTGACCCGAATGTGGACTTTAAACCAAGACCTGATCTTGACCGTAATCCTGACACTGGCCCTAGACTTCACCCTGACCCTGACCCAGGTAAAGACCATAAACCTAACGCTGACCCTAACAGAGACGCTGACCCTGACCCTAAGAATAACCCTGACACTGAATGGGGAGCCTCACCCTAACTCTAACCCTAACCGTAACGCTGACCCTGACACTAACACGGGCCCTGACCCGAAACCTAACGCTGAACCTAACCCTACACCTAACCCCTAACATTATCCCTGACACTGACCCTAACCCAGTCTAACCCTAACCCTCAACCTACCTCTAACCCTAACCCTAACCCCACTTTAACAATAAACCTGACCCTCTCCTGACCCTGATCATAACCCTAACTCTGAACTTTGCCTATGTCAGACCTTAACCTTAAACCTGACCCTGGCCTTGACCTTAACACTGACCCTAACCCTGACTGTAAACCTAACTCTGACCCACTCCCTGTTTCTGAACAGAATCGTTACCCTAATGCTAACCCTGATCATGAACCTACTCATACACCAGAACCTAAACATAAAGCTGAACTAACCATAACCCTGACACTAAACGTGTCCCAAACCTAACCCTGACCCTGACATGAACCTTGCCCCAAAACCAAAACTTGAACCTGACCCTAAACCTGACCATGACCCTGAACCTGACCCTAAACCTAACCGTCACCCTAACACTGACCCTGACCCTGACTCTGAGCGTAACGCTAACCCTGACCCTACTGTGAGCCCGACCCTAAACCTAACCATGAACCTAACCCTAAACCCTGACCCCTACCCTAAGCCTTACGCTAACCCTGACCCCAACGACGTCTAACTCGAACCCTGACCCTAAGTCGTTCTTAACCCTAACCCTAACACTAACCTGGTCTAAAACCCAGCTCTGTTCCCTCAGCGGGACAACAGCTGCACCCAGCCCTCCCGGGGCGTGGGGAGGCTGTATGGGGGTCACTGGATGGGCACTGCATTGAGTCGAGTGTGAGCCTTGAGCAGCTTGGGGACCGGCGGCTCAGGGAGCTCTGGTGCAGCAGGAAGTTCGGTAAGGAGCCCCCAGGCAGTGGTGACCTCACTTCCCTGACGACAGAGCGCAACGGAATTGGAACCCACGTATCCAGGCACCCCATTACAGAGAAAACCGCCGTGCCCAGCTCATTTCTAGGCACATCCTAAAGGAAGCGACATGTTCTTCTGCTGTACTGAAGCCCAGAGGATGCAGGGAGAAGAGAGCTCGCCCGCCATACACGTCCCCTCCCTGGCAAGTCATATCAGGTTTCCCCAACGTCTCTGGCCCTTTGGCTAATAAATCAAAGGGGACACCAGGGGGCTCAGACTAAGAGAGTCCACACCTTCTGATCAACCTGTGTAGCCCTAGGTCTCCTCCTCGACTCTCTCTCTGTGAGTGTGTGTGTGTGTGTGTGTGTGCGCGCGCGCGCGCAGCTCTGGGTGTCTGTGTGTCTGTGTGTATGGAGGACCTGGCCATGCCATCGTGGGTGGAGATGCCCCAAGCAGGATCCGGCTGATGAGGGGTTAGATGTGTGGTGGACAAGTCATGTTCACACCCCAGTTGAAGGCTGGTTAAGTGGGATGGTGTGTAAGTTCTACACCCTTCTGCCCAGGGTTTATCTTGAGACCCTGAAGGGATGGGTCAATGATAACTAACAGTAACAGTAACACTAAAAGTAACCACTAACCCTGACCCTGACACTGACTTTGAGCCTGCCCCAAACCCTAAACAAAGCCCTGACCATGACCCTGACCCTGAACCTGACTGTGAACGTGACCTGAACCGTAAACCTAAACCTAAGCCTGACACTGACCCTGATGTGGACCCTGAACCTAAACCTACCTCTGACATTCCCGTAACCATGACTCATACCTAACCATGACCCTGACCCTAACCCTAATCCTAACCCTGATGCTGACCTAACCCTGACCCCCTAACCCTACGCCTGACCGTGACTGTGAGGCTGACGCTAACCCTAAACCTAAACGTAACTCTAACCATGACCCTCTACAGACCCTGAACCTAAATCTAACGCTGACCCTGACCCTAACACTAACCCCTACCCTAAACCAAACCCTAACCCTGACCTTACGCTGTCTAACCCTAACCCGAACCATAACCCTACTTCTAACTCTAACCCTAACCCCAATCCCAAACCCTACCGCCAAAACCTAACTGTTACACTGAACCGAACATTGACCCTAAACCAAAGCCTCACACTAAAACTGACCCTGGCCCTGTCCTTCACCTGAGCCTGACCCTGACCCTAATCCTAACCATGACACTAACACTGACCACTACATAACTGTGTCTATGACACGAATGTCGACTTTAAGCCAATACCTGAACCTGACCCTAAACCGGACACTGGCGCTAAACTTCACCCTGACCCTACCCAGACCATGACTATAAACTTAATCCCGAACTAACAGTGACCCCGACCCTGACCTGAACACTAAACCTGACCCTGACTGTGAGCCTGACCCTAACTCTAACCCTAAATGTAACCCAGACCCTGACACTAACACGGGCCATACTACGAATCCTATCACTGAACCTAACCCTAACACTAAGCCCTAACCCTACCGCGGACCCTAACCCTAACAAGTTCTAACCCTAACAGTCAACCTAATGCTAACCCTAACACTAACTCTAAAGTTTAACAATAACACTGACCCTATACCTGACTAGGATCATAACCCTACCCCTGAACTTGGCCTATACCAGTCCTGACCCTAAACCTAATCGTGATTCTAACACTTGCCACTACAAAACCCTGTCCCTGACCCGAATGTGGACTTTAAACCAAGACCTGATCTTGACCGTAATCCTGACACTGGCCCTAGACTTCACCCTGACCCTGACCCAGGTAAAGACCATAAACCTAACGCTGACCCTAACAGAGACGCTGACCCTGACCCTAAGAATAACCCTGACACTGAATGGGAGCCTCACCCTAACTCTAACCCTAACCGTAACGCTGACCCTGACACTAACACGGGCCCTGACCCGAAACCTAACGCTGAACCTAACCCTACAACTAACCCCTAACATTATCCCTGACTCTGACCCTAACCCAGTCTAACCCTAACCCTCAACCTACCTCTAACCCTAACCCTAACCCCACTTTAACAATAAACCTGACCCTCTCCTGACCCTGATCATAACCCTAACTCTGAACTTTGCCTATGTCAGACCTTAACCTTAAACCTGACCCTGGCCTTGACCTTAACACTGACCCTAACCCTGACTGTAAACCTAACTCTGACCCACTCCGTGATTCTGAACAGAATCGTAACCCTAAAGCTAACCCTGATCCTGAACCTACTCATAAAATAGAACCTAAACATAAAGCTGAACTAACCATAACCCTGACACTAAACCTGTCCCAAACCTAACCATGACCCTGACATGAACCTTGCCCCAAAACCAAAACTTGAACCTGACCCTAAACCTGACCATGACCCTGAACCAGACCCTAAACCTAACCGTCACCCTAACACTGACCCTGACCCTGACTCTGAGCGTAACGCTAACCCTGACCCTACTGTGAGCCCGACCCTAAACCTAACCATGAACCTAACCCTAACCCTGACCCCTACCCTAAGCCTGACGCTAACCCTGACCCCAACGACGTCTAACTCGAACCCTGACCCTAAGTCGTTCTTAACCCTAACCCTAACACTAACCTGGTCGAAACCCAGCTCTGTTCCCTCAGCGGGTCAACAGCTGCACCCAGCCCTCCAGGGGTGTGGTGAGGCTGTATGGGGGTCACTGGATGGGCACTGCATTGAGTCGAGTGTGAGCCTTTAGCAGCTTGGGGACCGGCGGCTCAGGGAGCTCTGGTGCAGCAGGAAGTTCGGTAAGGAGCCCCCAGGCAGTGGTGACCTCACTTCCCTGACGACAGAGCGCAACGGAATTGGAACCCACGTATCCAGGCACCCCATTACAGAGAAAACCGCCGTGCCCAGCTCATTTCTAGGCACATCCTAAAGGAAGCGAAATGTTCTTCTGCTGTACTGAAGCCCAGAGGATGCAGGGAGAAGAGAGCTCGCCCGCCATACACGTCCCCCCCCTGGCAAGTCATATCAGGTTTCCCCAACGTCTCTGGCCCTTTGGCTAATAAATCAAAGGGGACACCAGGGGGCTCAGACTAAGAGAGTCCACACCTTCTGGTCAACCTGTGTAGCCCTAGGTCTCCTCCTCGACTCTCTCTCTGTGAGTGTGTGTGTGTGTGTGTGTGTGTGTGTGTGCGTGCGCGCAGCTCTGGGTGTCTGTGTGTCTGTGTGTATGGAGGACCTGGCCATGCCATCGTGGGTGGAGATGCCCCAAGCAGGATCCGGCTGATGAGGGGTTAGATGTCTGGTGGACAAGTCATGTTCACACCCCAGTTGAAGGCTGGTTAAGTGGGATGGTGTGTAAGTTCTACACCCTTCTGCCCAGGGTTTATCTTGAGACCCTGAAGGGATGGGTCAATGATAACTAACAGTAACAGTAACACTAAAAGTAACCACTAACCCTGACCCTGACACTGACTTTGAGCCTGCCCCAAACCCTAAACAAAGCCCTGACCATGACCCTGACCCTGAACCTGACTGTGAACCTGACCTGAACCGTAAACCTAAACCTAAGCCTGACACTGACCCTGATGTGGACCCTGAACCTAAACCTACCTCTGACATTCCCGTAACCATGACTCATACCTAACCATGACCCTGACCCTAACCCTAATCCTAACCCTGATGCTGACCTAACCCTGACCCTAACCCTACGCCTGACCGTGACTGTGAGGCTGACGCTAACCCTAAACCTAAACGTAACTCTAACCATGACCCTCTACAGACCCTGAACCTAAATCTAACGCTGACCCTGACCCTAACACTAACCCCTACCCTAAACCAAACCCTAACCCTGACCTTACGCTGTCTAACCCTAACCCGAACCATAACCCTACTTCTAACTCTAACCCTAACCCCAATCCCAAACCCTACCGCCAAAACCTAACTGTTACACTGAACCGAACATTGACCCTAAACCAAAGCCTCACACTAAAACTGACCCTGGCCCTGTCCTTCACCTGAGCCTGACCCTGACCCTAATCCTAACCATGACACTAACACTGACCACTACATAACTGTGTCTATGACACGAATGTGGACTTTAAGCCAATACCTGAACCTGACCCTAAACCGGACACTGGCGCTAAACTTCACCCTGACCCTGACCCAGACCATGACTATAAACTTAATCCTGACCCTAACAGTGACCCCGACCCTGACCTGAACACTAAACCTGACCCTGACTGTGAGCCTGACCCTAACTCTAACCCTAAATGTAACCCAGACCCTGACACTAACACGGGCCATACTACGAATCCTATCACTGAACCTAACCCTAACCTAACCCTAACACTAAGCCCTAACCCTACCGCGGACCCTAACCCTAACAAGTTCTAACCCTAACAGTCAACCTAATGCTAACCCTAACACTAACTCTAAAGTTTAACAATAACACTGACCCTATACCTGACTAGGATCATAACCCTACCCCTGAACTTGGCCTATACCAGACCCTGACCCTAAACCTGACTCTGGCCCTGACCCTAAACCTAATCGTGATTCTAACACTTGCCACTACAAAACCCTGTCCCTGACGCGAATGTGGACTTTAAACCACCAAACCTGATCTTGACCGTAATCCTGACACTGGCCCTAGACTTCACCCTGACCCTGACCCAGGTAAAGACCATAAACCTAACGCTGACCCTAACAGAGACGCTGACCCTGACCCTAAGAATAACCCTGACACTGAATGGGAGCCTCACCCTAACTCTAACCCTAACCGTAACGCTGACCCTGACACTAACACGGGGCCTGACCCGAAACCTAACGCTGAACCTAACCCTAAAACTAACCCCTAACATTATACCTGACACTGACACTAACCCGGTCTAAACCTAACCCTCAACCTACCTCTAACCCTAACCCTATCCCCACTTTAACAATAAACCTGACCCTCTCCCTGACCGTGATCATAACCCTAACTCTGAACTTTGCCTATGTCAGACCTTAACCTTAAACCTGAACCTGGCCTAACCTTAACACTGACACTAACCCTGAATGTAAACCTAAATCTGACCCAATCCGTGATTCTGAACAGAATCGTAACCCTAAGGCTAACCCTGATCCTGAACCTACTCATAAAACAGAACCTAAACATGAAGGTGACCTAACCCTAACCCTGACACTAAAACTGTCCCAAACCTAACCCTGACCCTGACATGAACCTTGCCCCCAAACCAAAACTTGAACCTGACCCTAAACCTGACCATGACCCTGAACCTGACCCTAAACCTAACCGTCAACCTAACACTGACCCTGACCCTGGTCTCTGAGCGGAACGCTAACCCTGACCCTACTGTGAGCCTGACCCTAAACCTAACCATGAACCTAACACTAACCCTGACGCCTACCCTAAGCCTTAGGCTAACCCTGACCCCAATGACATCTAACCTTAACCCTGAACCTAAGTCTTTCTTAACCCCAACCCTAACACTAACCTGGTCTAAACCCAGCTCTGTTCCCTCCAGCGGGGACAACAGCTGCACCCAGCCCTCCAGGGGCGTGGGGAGGCTGTATGGGGGTCACTGGATGGGCACTGCATTGAGTCGAGTGTGAGCCTTGAGCAGCTTGGGGACCGGCGGCTCAGGGAGCTCTGGTGCAGCAGGAAGTTCGGTAAGGAGCCCCCAGGCAGTGGTGACCTCACTTCCCTGACGACAGAGCGCAACGGAATTGGAACCCACGTATCCAGGCACCCCATTACAGAGAAAACCGCCGTGCCCAGCTCATTTCTAGGCACATCCTAAAGGAAGCGACATGTTCTTCTGCTGTACTGAAGCCCAGAGGATGCAGGGAGAAGAGAGCTCGCCCGCCATACACGTCCCCTCCCTGGCAAGTCATATCAGGTTTCCCCAACGTCTCTGGCCCTTTGGCTAATAAATCAAAGGGGACACCAGGGGGCTCCGACTAAGAGAGTCCACACCTTCTGATCAACCTGTGTAGCCCTAGGTCTCCTCCTCGACTCTCTCTCTGTGAGTGTGTGTGTGTGTGTGTGTGTGTGTGTGTGCGCGCGTGCGCAGCTCTGGGTGTCTGTTTGTCTGTGTATGGAGGACCTGGCCATGCCATCGTGGGTGGAGATGCGCCAAGCAGGATCCGGCTGATGAGGGGTTAGATGTCTGCTGGACAAGTCATGTTCACACCCCAGTTGAAGGCTGGTTAAGTGGGATGGTGAGTAACTTCTACACCCTTCTGCCCAGGGTTTATCTTGAGACCCTGAAGGGATGGGTCAATGATAAATAAAAGGAACAGTAACAATAAAAGTAACCACTAAACCTGACCCTGACACTGACTGTGAGCCTGCCCCAAACCCTAAACAAAGCCCTGACCATGACCCTGACCCTGAACCTGACTGTGAACCTGACCTGAACCGTAAACCTAAACCTAAGCCTGACACTGACCCTGATGTGGACCCTGAACCTAAACCTACCTCTGACATTCCCGTAACCATGACTCATACCTAACCATGACCCTGACCCTAACCCTAATCCTAACCCTGATGCTGACCTAACCCTGACCCTAACCCTACGCCTGACCGTGACTGTGAGGCTGACGCTAACCCTAAACCTAAACGTAACTCTATCCATGACCGTCTACAGACCCTGAACCTAAATCTAACGCTGACCCTGACCCTAACACTAACCCCTACCCTAAACCAAACCCTAACCCTGACCTTACGCTGTCTAACCCTAACCCGAACCATAACCCTACTTCTAACTCTAACCCTAACCCCAATCCCAAACCCTACCGCCAAAACCTAACTGTTACACTGAACCGAACATTGACCCTAAACCAAAGCCTCACACTAAAACTGACCCTGGATCTGTCCTTCACCTGAGCCTGACCCTGACCCTAATCCTAACCATGACACTAACACTGACCACTACATAACTGTGTCTATGACACGAATGTGGACTTTAAGCCAATACCTGAACCTGACCCTAAACCGGACACTGGCGCAAAACTTCACCCTGACCCTGACCCAGACCATGACTATAAACTTAATCCTGACCCTAACAGTGACCCCGACCCTGACCTTAACACTAAACCTGACCCTGACTGTGAGCCTGACCCTAACTCTAACCCTAAATGTAACCCAGACCCTGACACTAACTCGGGCCATACTACGAATCCTATCACTGAACCTAACCCTAACACTAAGCCCTAACCCTACCGCGGACCCTAACCCTAACAAGTTCTAACCCTAACAGTCAACCTAATGCTAACCCTAACACTAACTCTAAAGTTTAACAATAACACTGACCCTATACCTGACTAGGATCATAACCCTACCCCTGAACTTGGCCTATACCAGACCCTGACCCTAAACCTGACTCTGGCCGTGACCCTAAACCTAATCGTGATTCTAACACTTGCCACTACAAAACCCTGTCCCTGACGCGAATGTGGACTTTAAACCAATACCTGATCTTGACCGTAATCCTGACACTGGCCCTAGACTTCACCCTGACCCTGACCCAGGTAAAGACCATAAACCTAACGCTGACCCTAACAGAGACGCTGACCCTGACCCTAAGAATAACCCTGACACTGAATGGGAGCCTCACCCTAACTCTAACCCTAACCGTAACGCTGACCCTGACACTAACACGGGCCCTGACCCGAAACCTAACGCTGAACCTAACCCTACAACTAACCCCTAACATTATCCCTGACACTGACCCTAACCCAGTCTAACCCTAACCCTCAACCTACCTCTAACCCTAACCCTAACCCCACTTTAACAATAAACCTGACCCTCTCCTGACCCTGATCATAACCCTAACTCTGAACTTTGCCTATGTCAGACCTTAACCTTAAACCTGACCCTGGCCTTGACCTTAACACTGACCCTAACCCTGACTGTAAACCTAACTCTGACCCACTCCGTGTTTCTGAACAGAATCGTAACCCTAAAGCTAACCCTGATCCTGAACATACTCATAAAACAGAACCTAAACATAAAGCTGAACTAACCATAACCCTGACACTAAACCTGTCCCAAACCTAAACCTGACCCTGACATGAACCTTGCCCCAAAACCAAAACTTGAACCTGACCCTAAACCTGACCATGACCCTGAACCTGACCCTAAACCTAACCGTCACCCTAACACTGACCCTGACCCTGACTCTGAGCGTAACGCTAACCCTGACCCTACTGTGAGCCCGACCCTAAACCTTAGCAAGAACCTAACCCTAACCCTGACCCCTACCCTAAGCCTTACGCTAACCCTGACCCCAACGACGTCTAACTCTAACCCTGACCCTAAGTCGTTCTTAACCCTAACCCTAACACTAACCTGGTCGAAACCCAGCTCTGTTCCCTCAGCGGGGACAACAGCTGCACCCAGCCCTCCCGGGGCGTGGGGAGGCTGTATGGGAGTCACTGGATGGGCACTGCATTGAGTCGAGTGTGAGCCTTGAGCAGCTTGGGGACCGGCGGCTCAGGGAGCTCTGGTGCAGCAGGAAGTTCGGTAAGGAGCCCCCAGGCAGTGGTGACCTCACTTCCCTGACGACAGAGCGCAACCGAATTGGAACCCACGTATCCAGGCACCCCATTACAGAGAAAACCGCCGTGCCCAGCTCATTTCTAGGCACATCCTAAAGGAAGCGACATGTTCTTCTGCTGTACTGAAGCCCAGAGGATGCAGGGAGAAGAGAGCTCGCCCGCCATACACGTCCCCTCCCTGGCAAGTCATATCAGGTTTCCCCAACGTCTCTGGCCCTTTGGCTAATAAATCAAAGGGGACACCAGGGGGCTCCGACTAAGAGAGTCCACACCTTCTGATCAACCTGTGTAGCCCTAGGTCTCCTCTTCGACTCTCTCTCTGTGAGTGTGTGTGTGTGTGTGCGTGCGCGTGCGCAGCTCTGGGTGTCTGTGTGTCTGTGTGTATGGAGGACCTGGCCATGCCATCGTGGGTGGAGATGCCCCAAGCAGGATCCGGCTGATGAGGGGTTAGATGTCTGGTGGACAAGTCATGTTCACACCCCAGTTGAAGGCTGGTTAAGTGGGATGGTATGTAAGTTCTACACCCTTCTGCCCAGGGTTTATCTTGAGACCCTGAAGGGATGGGTCAATGATAACTAACAGTAACAGTAACACTAAAAGTAACCACTAACCCTGACCCTGACACTGACTTTGAGCCTGCCCCAAACCCTAAACAAAGCCCTGACCATGACCCTGACCCTGAACCTGACTGTGAACCTGACCTGAACCGTAAACCTAAACCTAAGCCTGACACTGACCCTGATGTGGACCCTGAACCTAAACCTACCTCTGACATTCCCGTAACCATGACTCATACCTAACCATGACCCTGACCCTAACCCTAATCCTAACCCTGATGCTGACCTAACCCTGACCCTAACCCTACGCCTGACCGTGACTGTGAGGCTGACGCTACCCTAAACCTAAACCTAAACGTAACTCTAACCATGACCCTCTACAGACCCTGAACCTAAATCTAACGCTGACCCTGACCCTAACACTAACCCCTACCCTAAACCAAACCCTAACCCTGACCTTACGCTGTCTAACCCTAACCCGAACCATAACCCTACTTCTAACTCTAACCCTAACCCCAATCCCAAACCCTACCGCCAAAACCTAACTGTTACACTGAACCGAACATTGACCCTAAACCAAAGCCTGACACTAAAACTGACCCTGGCCCTGTCCTTCACCTGAGCCTGACCCTGACCCTAATCCTAACCATGACACTAACACTGACCACTACATAACTGTGTCTATGACACGAATGTGGACTTTAAGCCAATACCTGAACCTGACCCTAAACCGGACACTGGCGCTAAACTTCACCCTGACCCTGACCCAGACCATGACTATAAACTTAATCCTGACCCTAACAGTGACCCCGACCCTGACCTGAACACTAAACCAGACCCTGACTGTGAGCCTGACCCTAACTCTAACCCTAAATGTAACCCAGACCCTGACACTAACACGGGCCATACTACGAATCCTATCACTGAACCTAACCCTAACACTAAGCCCTAACCCTACCGCGGACCCTAACCCTAACAAGTTCTAACCCTAACAGTCAACCTAATGCTAACCCTAACACTAACTCTAAAGTTTAACAATAACACTGACCCTATACCTGACTAGGATCATAACCCTACCCCTGAACTTGGCCTATACCAGACCCTGACCCTAAACCTGACTCTGGCCCTGCCCCTAAACCTATTCGTGATTCTAACACTTGCCAGTACAAAACCCTGTCCCTGACGCGAATGTGGACTTTAAACCAGAACCTGATCTTGACCGTAATCCTGACACTGGCCCTAGACTTCACCCTGACCCTGACCCAGGTAAAGACCATAAACCTAACGCTGACCCTAACAGAGACGCTGACCCTGACCCTAAGAATAACCCTGACACTGAATGGGAGCCTCACCTAACTCTAGCCCTAACCGTAACGCTGACCCTGACACTAACACGGGCCCTGACCCGAAACCTAACGCTGAACCTAACCCTACAACTAACCTCTAACATTATCCCTGACACTGACCCTAACCCAGTCTAACCCTAACCCTCAACCTACCTCTAACCCTAACCCTAACCCCACTTTCACAATAAACCTGACCCTCTCCTGACCCTGATCATAACCCTAACTCTGAACTTTGCCTATGTCAGACCGTAACCTTAAACCTGACCCTGGCCTTGACCTTAACACTGACCCTAACCCTGACTGTAAACCTAACTCTGACCCACTCCGTGTTTCTGAACAGAATCGTAACCCTAAAGCTAACCCTGATCCTGAACATACTCATAAAACAGAACCTAAACATAAAGCTGAACTAACCATAACCCTGACACTAAACGTGTCACAAACCTAACCCTGACCCTGACATGAACCTTGCCCCAAAACCAAAACTTGAACCTGACCCTAAACGTGACCATGACCCTGAACCTGACCCTAAACCTAACCGTCACCCTAACACTGACCCTGACCCTGACTCTGAGCGTAACGCTAACCCTGACCCTTCTGTGAGCCCGACCCTAAACCTTAGCAAGAACCTAACCCTAACCCTGACCCCTACCCTAAGCCTTACGCTAACCCTGACCCCAACGACGTCTAACTCTAACCCTGACCCTAAGTCGTTCTTAACCCTAACCCTAACACTAACCTGGTCTAAACCCAGCTCTGTTCCCTCAGCGGGGACAACAGCTGCACCCAGCCCTCCAGGGGCGTGGGGAGGCTGTATGGGGGTCACTGGATGGGCACTGCATTGAATCGTTTGTGAGCCTTGAGCAGCTTGGGGACCGGCAGCTCAGGGAGCTCTCGTGCAGCAGGAAGTTCGGTAAGGAGCCCCCAGGCAGTGGTGACCTCACTTCCCTGACGACAGAGCGCAACCGAATTGGAACCCACGTATCCAGGCACCCCATTACAGAGAAAACCGCCGTGCCCAGCTCATTTCTAGGCACATCCTAAAGGAAGCGACATGTTCTTCTGCTGTACTGAAGCCCAGAGGATGCAGGGAGAAGAGAGCTCGCCCGCCATACACGTCCCCTCCCTGGCAAGTCATATCAGGTTTCCCCAACGTCTCTGGCCCTTTGGCTAATAAATCAAAGGGGACACCAGGGGGCTCCGACTAAGAGAGTCCACACCTTCTGATCAACCTGTGTAGCCCTAGGTCTCCTCTTCGACTCTCTCTCTGTGAGTGTGTGTGTGTGTGTGTGTGTGCGCGCGCGTGCGCAGCTCTGGGTGTCTGTGTGTCTGTGTGTATGGAGGACCTGGCCATGCCATCGTGGGTGGAGATGCCCCAAGCAGGATCCGGCTGATGAGGGGTTAGATGTCTGGTGGACAAGTCATGTTCACACCCCAGTTGAAGGCTGGTTAAGTGGGATGGTATGTAAGTTCTACACCCTTCTGCCCAGGGTTTATCTTGAGACCCTGAAGGGATGGGTCAATGATAACTAACAGTAACAGTAACACTAAAAGTAACCACTAACCCTGACCCTGACACTGACTTTGAGCCTGCCCCAAACCCTAAACAAAGCCCTGACCATGACCCTGACCCTGAACCTGACTGTGAACCTGACCTGAACCGTAAACCTAAACCTAAGCCTGACACTGACCCTGATGTGGACCCTGAACCTACACCTACCTCTGACATTCCCGTAACCATGACTCATACCTAACCATGACCCTGACCGTAACCCTAATCCTAACCCTGATGCTGACCTAACCCTGACCCTAACCCTAAGCCTGACCGTGACTGTGAGGCTGACGCTAACCCTACACCTAAACGTAACTCTAACCATGACCCTCTACAGACCCTGAACCTAAATCTAACGCTGACCCTGACCCTAACACTAACCCCTACCCTAAACCAAACCCTAACCCTGACCTTACGCTATCTATCCCTAACCCGAACCATAACCCTACTTCTAACTCTAACCCTAACCCCAATCCCAAATCCTACCGCCAAAACCTAACTGTTACACTGAACTGAACATTGACCCTAAACCAAAGCCTGACACTAAAACTGACCCTGGCCCTGTCCTTCACCTGAGCCTGACCCTGACCCTAATCCTAACCGTGACACTAACACTGACCACTACATAACTCTGTCTATGACATGAATGTGGACTTTATTCCAATACCTGAACCTGACCCTAAACCGGACACTGGCGCTAAACTTCACCCTGACCCTGACCCAGACCATGACTATAAACTTAATCCTGACCCTAACAGTGACCCCGACCCTGACCTGAACACTAAACCAGACCCTGACTGTGAGCCTGACCCTAACTCTAACCCTAAATGTAACCCAGACCCTGACACTAACACGGGCCATACTACGAATACTATCACTGAACCTAACCCTAACACTAAGCCCTAACCCTACCGCGGACCCTAACCCTAACAAGTTCTAACCCTAACAGTCAACCTAATGCTAACCCTAACACTAACTCTAAAGTTTAACAATAACACTGACCCCATACCTGACTAGGATCATAACCCTACCCCTGAACTTGGCCTATACCAGACCCTGACCCTAAACCTGACTCTGGCCCTGCCCCTAAACCTATTCGTGATTCTAACACTTGCCAGTACAAAACCCTGTCCCTGACGCGAATGTGGACTTTAAACCAATACCTGATCTTGACCGTAATCCTGACACTGGCCCTAGACTTCACCCTGACCCTGACCCAGGTAAAGACCATAAACCTAACGCTGACCCTAACAGAGACGCTGACCCTGACCCTAAGAATAACCCTGACACTGAATGGGAGCCTCACCCTAACTCTAACCCTAACCGTAACGCTGACCCTGACACTAACACGGGCCCTGACCCGAAACCTAACGCTGAACCTAACCCTACAACTAACCCCTAACATTATCCCTGACACTGACCCTAACCCAGTCTAACCCTAACCCTCAACCTACCTCTAACCCTAACCCTAACCCCACTTTAACAATAAACCTGACCCTCTCCTGACCCTGATCATAACCCTAACTCTGAACTTTGCCTATGTCAGACCTTAACCTTAAACCTGACCGTGGCCTTGACCTTAACACTGACCCTAACCCTGACTGTAAACCTAACTCTGACCCACTCCGTGATTCTGAACAGAATTGTAACCCTAAAGCTAACCCTGATCCTGAACCTACTCATAAAACAGAACCTAAACATTAAGCTGAACTAACCATAACCCTGACACTAAACCTGTCCCAAACCTAAACCTGACCCTGACATGAACCTTGACCCAAAACCAAAACTTGAACCTGACCCTAAACCTGACCATGACCCTGAACCTGACCCTAAACCTAACCGTCACAGTAACACTGACCCTGACCCTGACTCTGAGCATAACGCTAACCCTGACTCTATTGTGAGCCCGACCCTAAACCTAACCATGAACCTAACCCTAGCCCTGACCCCTACCCTAAGCCTTACGCTAACCCTGACCCCAACGACGTCTAACTCGAACCCTGACCCTAAGTCGTTCTTCACCCAAACCCTAACACTAACCTGGTCTAAACCCAGCTCTGTTCCCTCAGCGGGGACAACAGCTGCACCCAGCCCTCCAGGGACGTGGGGAGGCTGTATGGGGGTCACTGGATGGGCACTGCATTGAGTCGAGTGTGAGCCTTGAGCAGCTTGGGGACCGGCGGCTCAGGGAGCTCTGGTGCAGCAGGAAGTTCGGTAAGGAGCCCCCAGGCAGTGGTGACCTCACTTCCCTGATGACAGAGCCCAACGGAATTGGAACCCACGTGTCCAGGCACCCCATTACAGAGAAAATCGCCGTGCCCAGCTCATTTCTAGGCACATCCTAAAGGAAGCGACATGTTCTTCTGCTGTACTGAAGCCCAGAGGATGCAGGGAGAAGAGAGCTGGCCCACCATACACGTCCCCTCCCTGGCAAGTCATATCAGGTTTCCCCAACGTCTCTGGCCCTTTGGCTAATAAATCAAAGGGGACACCAGGGGGCTCAGAGTAAGAGAGTCCATACCTTCTGATCAACCTGTGTAGCCCTAGGTCTCCTCCTCGACTCTCTCTCTGTGAGTGTGTGTGTGTGTGTGTGTGTGTGTGTGTGTGTGTGTGCGTGCGAAGCTCTGGGTGTCTGTGTGTCTGTGTGTATGGCGGACATGGCCATGCCATCGTGGGTGGAGATGCCCCAAGCAGGATCCGGCTGATGAGGGGTTAGATGTCTGCTGGACAAGTCATGTTCACACCCCAGTTGAAGGCTGGTTAAGTGGGATCGTGTGTAAGTTCTACACCCTTCTGCCCAGGGTTTATCTTGAGACCCTGAAGGGATGGGTCAATGATAACTAACAGTAACAGTAACACTAAAAGTAACCACTAACCCTGACCCTGACACTGACTTTGAGCCTGCCCCAGACCATAAACAAAGCGCTGACCATGACCCTGACCCTGAACCTGACTGTGAACCTGACCTGAACCGTAAACCTAAACCTAAGCCTGACATTGACCCTGATGTGGACCCTGAACCTAAACCTACCTCTGACATTCCCGTAACCATGACTCATACCTAACCATGACCCTGACCCTAACCCTAATCCTAACCCTGATGCTGACCTAACCCTGACCCTAACACTACGCCTGACCGTGAATGTGAGGCTGACGCTAACCCTAAACCTAAACCTAAACGTAACTCTAACCATGACCCTCTACAGACCCTGAACCTAAATCTAACGCTGACCCTGACCCTAACACTAACCCCTACCCTAAACCAAACCCTAACCCTGACCTTACGCTGTCTAACCCTAACCCGAACCATAACCCTACTTCTAACTCTAACCCTAACCCCAATCCCAAACCCTACCGCCAAAACCTAACTGTTACACTGAACCGAACATTGACCCTAAACCAAAGCCTGACACTAAAACTGACCCTGGCCCTATCCTTACCTGAGCCTGACCCTGACCCTAATCCTAACCATGACACTAACACTGACCACTACATAACTGTGTCTATGACACGAATGTGGACTTTAATCCAATACCTGAACCTGACCCTAAACCGGACACTGGCGCTAAACTTCACCCTGACCCTGACCCAGACCATGACTATAAACTTAATCCTGACCCTAACAGTGACCCCGACCCTGACATGAACACTAAACCAGACCCTGACTGTGAGCCTGACCCTAACTCTAACCCTAAATGTAACCCAGACCCTGACACTAACACGGGCCATACTACGAATCCTATCACTGAACCTAACCCTAACACTAAGCCCTAACCCTACCGCGGACCCTAACCCTAACAAGTTCTAACCCTAACAGTCAACCTAATGCTAACCCTAACACTAACTCTAAAGTTTAACAATAACACTGACCCTATACCTGACTATGATCATAACCCTACCCCTGAACTTGGCCTATACCAGACCCTGACCCTAAACCTGACTCTGGCCCTGACCCTAAACCTAATCGTGATTCTAACACTTGCCACTACAAAACCCTGTCCCTGACGCGAATGTGGACTTTAAACCAATACCTGATCTTGACCGTAATCCTGACACTGGCCCTAGATTTCACCCTGACCCTGACCCAGGTAAAGACCATAAACCTAACGCTGACCCTAACAGAGACGCTGACCCTGACCCTAAGAATAACCCTGACACTGAATGGGAGCCTCACCCTAACTCTAACCCTAACCGTAACGCTGACCCTGACACTATCACGGGCCGTAACCCGAAACCTACCGCTGAACCTAACCCTACAACTAACCCCTAACATTATCCCTGACACTGACCCTAACCCAGTCTAACCCTAACCCTCAACCTACCTCTAACCCTAACCCACACCCCACTTTCACAATAAACCTGACCCTCTCCTGACCCTGATCATAACCCTAACTCTGAACTTTGCCTATGTCAGACCTTAACCTTAAACCTGACCCTGGCCTTGACCTTAACACTGACCCTAACCCTGACTGTAAACCTAACTCTGACCCAATCCGTTATTCTGAACAGAATCGTAACCCTAAAGCTAACCCTGATCCTGAACCTACTCATAATACAGAACCTAAACATAAAGCTGAACTAACCATAACCCTGACACTAAACGTGTCCCAAACCTAACCCTGACCCTGACATGAACCTTGCCCCAAAACCAAAACTTGAATCTGACCCTAAATCTGACCATGACCCTGAACCTGACCCTAAACCTAACCGTCACCCTAACACTGACCCTGACCATGACTCTGAGCGTAACGCTAACCCTGACCCTACTGTGAGCCCGACCCTAAACCTTACCAAGAACCTAACCCTAACCCTGACCCCTACCCTAAGCCTGACGCTAACCCTGACCCCAACGACGTCTAACTCTAACCCTGACCCTAAGTCGCTCTTAACCCTAACCCTAACACTAACCTGGTCTAAACCCAGCTCTGTTCCCTCAGCGGGGACAACAGCTGCACCCAGCACTCCAGGGGAGTGGGGAGGCTGTATGGGGGTCACTGGATGGGCACTGCATTGAGTTGAGTGTGAGCCTTGAGCAGCTTGGGGACCGGCGGCTCAGGGAGCTCTTGTTCAGCAGGAAGTTCGGTAAGGAGCCCCCAGGCAGTGGTGACCTCACTTCCCTGACGACAGAGCGCAACCGAATTGGAACCCACGTATCCAGGCACCCCATTACAGAGAAAACCGCCGTGCCCAGCTCATTTCTAGGCACATCCTAAAGGAAGCGACATGTTCTTCTGCTGTACTGAAGCCCAGAGGATGCAGGGAGAAGAGAGCTCGCCCGCCATACACGTCCCCTCCCTGGCAAGTCATATCAGGTTTCCCCAACGTCTCTGGCCCTTTGGCTAATAAATCAAAGGGGACACCAGGGGGCTCAGAGTAAGAGAGTCCACACCTTCTGATCAACCTGTGTAGCCCTAGGTCTCCTCCTCGACTCTCTCTCTGTGAGTGTGTGTGTGTGTGTGTGTGTGTGCGTGCGCAGCTCTGGGTGTCTGTGTGTATGGAGGACCTGGCCATGGCATCGTGGGTGGAGATGCCCCAAGCAGGATCCGGCTGATGAGGGGTTAGATGTCTGGTGGACAAGTCATGTTCACACCCCAGTTGAAGGCTGGTTAAGTGGGATGGTGTGTAAGTTCTACACCCTTCTGCCCAGGGTTTATCATGAGACCCTGAAGGGATGGGTCAATGATAACTAACAGGAACAGCAACACTAAAAGTAACCACTAACCCTGACCCTGACACTGACTTTGAGCCTGCCCCAAACCCTAAACAAAGCCCTGACCATGACCCTGACCCTGAACCTGACTGTGAACCTGACCTGAACCGTAAACCTAAACCCAAGCCTGAAACTGACCCTGATGTGGACCCTGAACCTAAACCTACCTCTGACATTCCCGTAACCATGACTCATACCTAACTATGACCCTGACCCTAACCCTAATCCTAACCCTGATGCTGACCTAAACCTGACCCTAACCCTACGCCTGACCATGACTGTGAGTCTGACGCTAATCCTAAACCTAAAGGTAACTCTAACCATGACCCTCTACGGACCCTGAACCTAACCTAACGCTGACCCTGACCCTAACACTAACCCATACCCTAAACCATACCCTAACCCTGAACTTAAGCTATCCCTAACCCTAACCATAACCCTACTACTAACTCTAACCCTAATCCGAATCTCAAACCCTACCGCCAAAACCTAACTGTGACACTGAACCAAACATTGACCCTAAACCAAAGCCTGACCCTAAACCTGACACTGGCCATGACCTTAACCAGACCCTGACGCTGACCCTGACCCTAATCCTAATCATGACACTAAGACTTACCTCTACATAACTCTGTCCCTGACCCGAATGTGGACTTAAAACCAATACCTGAACCAGACCCTTAAAAGACACTTGTGCTAAACTTCACCGTGACCCAGATCCAGACCATGTCATTAACCTAACCCTGACCCTAACAGTGACCCCGACCCTGACATGAACACTACACCTGACCCTGACTGTGAGCCTGACCCTAACTCTAACCCTAAATGTAACTCAGACCCTGACACTAACACGGGCTGTACACCGAATTCTATTGCTGAACCTAACCTTAACACTAACCCTTAACCCTACCACGGACCCTGACCCTAACAAATTCTAACCCTAACCATCAACCTAAGGCTAACCCTAACACTAACTTTTAACTTTAACAATAACCCTGACCCCTACCTGACTATGATCATAACCCTACCCCTGAACTTGGCCTATACCAGACCCTGACCCTAAACCTGACTCTGGCCCTGACCCTAAACCTAACCTTGATTCTAACACTTACCACTACATAACCCTGTCCCTGACCCGAATGTGGACTTTAAACCAATATCTGATCTTGACCGTAAAGCTGTCACTGGCCCTAGTCTTCACCCTGACCCTGACCCAGCCAAAGACCATAAACCTTACCCTGACCCTAACAGAGACGCTGACCCTGACCCTAAGAATAACCCTGACACTGAATGGGAGCCTCACCCTAACTCTAACCCTAAACGTAACCCTGACCCTGACACTAACACGGGCCCTGACCCGAAACCTAACGCTGAACCTAACCCTAAAACTAACCCCTAACATTATCCCTGACACTGACCCTAACCCGGTCTAACCCTAACCCTCAATCTACCTCTAACCCTAACCATAACCCCACTTTAACAATAAACCTGACCCTCTCCCTGACCCTGATCATAACCCTAACTCTGAACTCTGCCTATGTCAGACCTTACCCTTAACCCTGACCCTGGCCTTGACCTTAGCACTGACCTTAACCCTGTCTGTCAACCTAACACTGACGCAATCCGTGATTCTGAACAGAATCGTAACCCTAAATCTAACCCTGATCTTGACCTACTCATAAAACAGAACCTAAACATAAAGCTGACCTAATCCTAACCCTGACACTAAACCTGTCCCAAACCTAACCCTGACTCTTACATAAACCTTGCCCCAAAACCAAAACTTGAACTTGACCCTAAATCTGACCATGACCCTGAACCTGACCCAAAACCTAACCGTCACCCTAACACTGACCCTGACCCTGACTCTGAGCTTAACGCTAACCCTGACCCTACTGTGAGCCTGACCCTAAACCTAACCATGAACCTAACCCTAACCCTGACCCCTACCCTAAGCCTTACGCTAACCCTGACCCCAACGATGTCTAACCCTAACCCTCTGCCTCTCCTCCGTCCACTTGTGATCTCTCTCTGTCAAATAAATAATAAATAAAACCGTAAAAAATAAGAATGACTCTACTTTTAAATAATAGCTTAAAAGGGGCACCAGGGTGGCTCAGTGGGTTAAAAAGACTTGTAGACCAGTGGATTAGAGTAGAGTGCCCAGATATTGACCATCAACCCTATGGTCAAAAAATCTTTGACAAAGCAGAGAAAATTACACAGTGAAAAAAAAAGACAGCCTCTTCAATCAATGGTGCTGGAAAAATTGGACAGCTATGTATGGAAGAATGACACTCAACCATTCTCTTATACCATACATAAAGATAAATTCGAAATGGACAAATGACCTCAACGTGAGGCAGGAATCTATCAAAATCCTAGAGGAGAACATAGGCAGTAACCTCTTGGACACTGGCCACAGCAAATTCTTTCAAGACATGTCCCCAAAGACAAAGGAAACAAAAGCAAAAAAAAATGAACTTTGGGGACTTCATCAAGATCAAAAGTTTCTGCACAGCAAAGGAAACAGTCAACAAAATGAAGAGACAACCCACGGAATGGGAGAAGATTTTCACAAATGACATTACAGTAAAGGGCTGATATCCAAGATCTATAAAGAACTCCTCAAACTCAACACACAAAATACAGATAATCATGTCAAAAAATGGGCAGAAGACATGAACAGACACTTCTCCAAAGAAGACATACAAATGGCAAACAGATGCATGAGAAAATGTTCATCATCATTAGCCATCAGGGAGATTCAAATCAAAAGCACATTGGGATACCACCTTACACAGTTAGAAGGGCCAAAATTAAGAAGGCAATAAACAACAAGTGTTGGAGAGGATGTGGAGAATGGGGAACCCTCTTACACTATTGGTGAGAATGCCAGTTGGTGCAGCTACTTTGGGATACAGTGTGGAGACTCCTTAAGAAATTAAAATTAGAGCTACCCTATGACCCTGCAATTGCACTACTGAGTATTTACCCCTAAGATACAGATGCAGTGAAAAGAAGGGACATCTGTACCCTAATGTTTATAACAGCAATGGCCACAGTCATTAAACTTTGGAAAGAACCAAGATGACCTTCAATGGATGAACGGATAAAGAAGATATGATCCATTTTTACAATGGAGTATTATGCTTCCTTCTGAAAGGAAGGATACCCAACTTTTGTATCAACATGGACGGGACTGGAGGAGATAATCCTGAGTGGAATAATTCAAGCAGAGATTGTCAATTTTCATATGGTTTCACTTAATTGTGGAGCATAAAGAATAACACAGAAGACACTGGGTGATCAAGAGGAGAAGTGAGTGGGGGGAAATTGGAGGGGGAGACAAACCATGAGAGACTCTGAGAAACAAACTGAGAGTTTTGAGGGGAGGGGGCAGAGGGTTGGGTAAGCCTGTTAATGGGAGTTATGGAGGGCACATATTGCATGGAGCACTGGGTGTGGTGCCTAAAAGGTGAATTTTGGAACCCTGAAAAAAAAAAATGACAACAACTCCTTTTCCCAACATGTGGCAGGAGTCCCCCAAATGATTGGAAGCAGCCTCCATTAGAGATCAATCCACTGCATGTTGAAGGTCCTCCCACTTCAAAAAGACCAAGAAATATCCAATCCCAAAACAAAGTAAGGGCCATCTCCAACTCATGGAATACCACCTGCTCTCCCTTAGATAGTGTGCTGTTGCTTTAATAAACCTGCCTTCTGCTTTCACTTGGGCATTGATCTCTAATTCTCATGGGCCAACAATAAAAATAATTATGGTTTACCATTACAATTCATAGAAAAAGAGGGACAGGGAAATTGAATGAAAGGGAATAACAAAGTAGGTTCATAAGTCAATCTTCCTTGTAAAAAAATTAACCTGAAAGTGCGTTTCTGCCACCTCTCTCCTGTTTGATATGATAAAGAATGACCACGATACATGAATTATAGTTCGGGATTTTGAAAAGCATAATAGCTTTATACCAACACTTGAGCTTTTATTTATTTATTTATTTATTTATTGCTAACAGGATAGCTCGATTTGATATGCGGTTCCTGACAACCACGGTTTCACTCCCTTTGTGGAGCACCTACCATGGAGGTCATGTAATAACCAATAACCAAAAAACAAACAAAAAACCCAAACTTTCAGGTCGAAGTGATTCACGCGTGCCATCATGCAATGGCGGACCCTGCCTGGAGACTAGGAGACTGCTCAAACAGATCACGGGCAGGCATCTCAGCACAGGCCTGTGCTGGGGAAGCTGGTTCCTGGCTTTGGGCACAATCAGGAAGCCAGCGAAGTGACCTGAGAGTGTAGCCGGGTTTAGGGCTGATGATCTTTTCGCAGCCAGGCAGCACTCGGACACCCGCTTGGGGAGCCAGGCTAGGAGGCTGCCCAGCGCTGGCGCTGGCCACGCTCGCAGGCCCCCGGGGCTTCGCCGGCGCCCGTGCCCCAGGCCCGCGCCTCAGGGCGGAGGGGGAGGGGGCGGGGGCGGGGGCGGCCCGGAGAAGGGGCTTTGCTAATTGCGGAAGCGGGAAGTGAGCTCCTGGAGGACGCGGCGGCGGCGGAGAGTCTGAGAGGAGGTGGAGGGGCTGGCAGAGGAGGGGCGCGCAGCGCCAGGGTGCTGTGCTGCGGCCCAGTCAGGACTCAGGACCCCCTTCCTCGCCGCCCCTGCACTCCCGCGCTCCAGCCCAGCCCCTGAGGCCGCGCTGTCCCCGCTCCCGTGGCCCGCTGCCCGGCCCCGCCCCATGGCTTCTCCAGAGGACCCTCTGCGAGCAGGTAAAGTGACACCGCGCCGCGCCCTCATCTGGAGCAGAAAGCGCGGGCCGCAAGCTCGCGAGGGTGTCGGGACTCAGCCTCCCGCGACCCCCGGAGCAGCGGGACCACCCCGGACGACACGCCGCACCCGGGACCCCACGGGGTCGGGCCGGGGATGGAGCCATGCGAGGTGCCCCCCCCCTGCCAGCGAGCGCAATAGCCCCCATCGTTTGGCACCCCCACACGCGGTTGCCGAGGACCCCCTTCCCTCATCCCGAGCCTTGGACCCGCCACTTTTGTTCTGGACTTGGGATCCCAGGTGGAAACTAGTCCCCCAGACCTCCCTGGCAGCAAGGAGGGAAGGGAGGGATTCTCGGTTTTTCCACCCTGGCTCTTCCTCTGTCCACATTCACATGCCTTCTGGCTTCCCTTTCCTCACCTCATTGTCACTTTTATTAAATGGTTTTATTCTGCATGTTGACCCGCAGAGCGATTTCATGAATGAATATACAGGAAACTAAGTCGGAGCCCACCTGTGAGAGCCCACCTGTGGAGGCCTTTCATTAGAATGGTCTCTGGTTCTAGCCTCAGTTCAGAATACTGCGTGTACCTGAGGACCGAGTCCAGATGTTTCTTTCCTCTCTGACTTGAATTTGAAATCCTAACGTCACTATGACCTGGGAAGCCGAGGTCCACAGCATCTTCATCTGAAATTCCACTAGAGCTCCCATTTACCTAGTGTCCAGCCTGAGTCTGTTTTCCACTACTATCAGGGTTCTAGAAGTTCATGCACTGCCCACAACTGACAGTAGGGGCATCTCTCTGTCCAGATTTTCCCTTTACATAAGGAGGTCAGTTACAGGAGATCAGGGCCCACTCTAACGACCTCACTGTAATGTGATTGCATCTGTAAGGACTGTAGTTCCAAATAAGGTCACGTTCTGTGGTACCAGAGATAAGGACAGCAGCAAGGTTTCTGGGGGTAATGCAAGGTCAGCTCTTAACAGTCCACTCTCTGGCTCCCCAAATTCGTGTCCTTCCCGTGTGCAAAATACCTTCACCCAATGCCCTCCAAAGCACTAATCATCCCAGAATCAACTCAAAATCTGAAATCTCATCTGTCCTCCTACACTCAAAGACCTAGATCTCACCCAGACCATGGGACCTGAGGACTGCATCCAGAAGCCACAGTCTCCTGGTAAAGCTGCCCATCAGGTCCTGACATCACCCTCATTCGTCCCAGCAGCCGAGGGCCTACAGTTCCCAGAGACAGTTTCTCAGAGGAAGTTTGAAGACCACCTCAGAGGACGTTCTTTGGGAGTGAATGAAGAGGGAAGGGGGTCAGAGACTCCTGCCATTCCCAGGGCATCCAGAACCCAGAGAGTGAGGCCTTGGGTGCTTTCTAGTGACATATTCAAGGCAATTATTTGACTTTGGGACTTCAGAGTTAACTTAGTTTTCATTTGTGATTATTATTTTTGTGTGGGGTTCATAGCTTTTCTTTTGACGTATGGCTGTTTTCACTCCCGGTTCTGAAGAAGCCCCTAAATCCTAACCCTGTTGAGGACTCCGAAAGCTCTCAGAGCAGCAGTACTGGGGGACAGTGTGGACACATGGTTTGGTTTCTCCTCTGGCCTGATTCTGCGGCAGTCCCACTCTGTCCTCCTCAGACTTCAGAGCAATAGCTGAATAAGTGGAGAAAGGACCAGGGGATCAGGAAGGTGGCCACCGAAGAGTGACTTCTCTGGAGGGTGGCTGAGCTAGCGATTGAGCGTGTTAGTCCAGCTCTGCCTGCAGTCTGGATGGAGCTGAACAGGGGCCAAGAAAGGGGAGGAGGAGCAGAGAGCAGGGAGAAAGGGACCAAAGAGGAGATTCAGACGAAGGGAAGTAATTGGGAGGAGAGAAGAAACTCTAGAAGACAGGCATGTAAGAAAGGAAAAGGGATGAAGTGGGCATCGGGAAAGGGCACCACCAGGGAAGGAGAGAGGGGAATGGAAGAGGGAGGGAGGGAGGAAAGGGGAAATGAAGAAGGGAGGAGTCAGCACGCCAGGGCTCCCCCTGCATCTGAAGAAGAGGTGGCTGGTCCCTCTTGTCAAACAGGGTGCTCACTCTTTGGTCCCAGGTTCTGCTCCCAGTGCTACTGGGCTTTGCAGCAAATTAATGACATATATAAAATTATAGGGAAAGGACACCTTCCATTCCATTATGAGTACAGCTTTTAAAATGGTCTCATGAGGCAGGGATTCTAGCCATTGGTTGCGCAAGGCATGAGGCCTGTTAGTGATTCTATTTTTTCCTCTGCAGAATGGGTCTTTCTACATTCCAGGTCCTTTCTACCCCAATAAATAATGCGGCGATTATCTCAGTGAGTTGTACTTTTGGTTTAAACAGCCAACTGTCTCTTAAAAAGGACTTTTGTTTAAAGTCCTTTAAAAAAAAAAATCCTTTCAAAAAAATCTTTTTTTAAATTTTTTATTTTTTAATCCCATAGGTTTACTCTGATCCTGGAACTTTGTCATTTTGACCATCTCAGCTGATTAAAATATTCTTCATCATCAGCACCTACTGCTCTCCTCTCCTGGTGGTCTCTCCGGAAGGGGTCTTCTCTAGCTCTTCTAGCAGGAGATGGGCACTAACCCTCTACCCCTGTTGCCAGACCAACCTTACCTATCCTTCAGGGTCAGTCGGCCTGGGCTTTTATCTGTTGTTCTCTTCTGAGTGGTTAGTTTTTCATAGATACCGTGCTTTGCTATTGTCAGGATTTCCTCTGGACTATCAAAACCCCTTTCTTGTGCCAGAGAAGCCTAAAAAACAGTCCTGATAAGAGAGCCAGAAACTCGAACAGATCATATTTATCCTGAATGTTCCATCCAAAATGAAAAATACATTTCTGAGGAGCCTCAAGATCTCTGAGAAGGGAAGTTTCACCAACTCTGTCATGTAGGGGCATCAATTCAGATTCTGTGTCAGTTTTCCTCCTTTCCCATCTAATAATTCTCTACCTCAGAAAGCCCACGCTCAACCGTTTCCTCTCTCAAAGGCAGTTGCTCTTAGTGTCTGCACATGGCACTTGGGGCATGCTGGTCGTTGGCTACTACCCTCTGTACCTTGGGTCTAACAGCTGCGGGGCATCAAGATGAGAATGTCTCTTGTTCTAAGACTTAATATAGTTTGGGGCACATGGGAAGCAATAATCACTTATTTTGTTGATCCAAGTGTTCGACCTTTCTTAATTATTCTAGTTCCACAGTTTACTTGTGCTACGATTTGTCCCTCCCACCCTTTTAATATCTCTTAAGGTGGCACTCACCTTGCACTTGATGACATATCTTAGTTTAACTGACAGCATTTCTCTTTCTTAGTCGAACCTAAACTATACTGCATCTTACCCTTGATGAAAGCTAGGATGCAATTAAATACACTATTATGGTTACAATTCTGATATTTGAAATCCTCCGGTAGCTCCCTGTGCCCCTACAGTGTAGTACCTCACCTCCTCGGCATAGGATACAAACCATCTCAGCCCCAGTGTTAACCCCTGGGCTCAGCCTCCATCCCCAGGTGATGCTGCCAGATCAGCTGTCGGTTGTCATGAACTTGCTGTAGTTTCCCATATGCACTGTGCTGCCTCCTGGCACTTTGAAACTTGACACACTCATCCTCACTCTTTGCTTTGCCCTTGTCTATCACCTCCCCTGAAAATCTGTTCCTAAGTGGCTTTTCCCAGCTCCAACCTACCCTTGGCAGTCTTTTATCTCCCTGTGGTAAAGCCTGTCTCACTGCACCATGGACATGCCCGTTGTCCCCCTGAGAAGAGAAAAGGGACAGTGAGGGCCCCCCAGCATTTGCAGCTCTAGTGCAGTGCCCCATGCCTGGCTTGCAGGAAATGCCAGATCATGAAGACAAACGGAGATCATCCTCTGGCTAAAACCAGCTCTTCTTTGCCTACCGCAGGATCTGGATCAATAAAGAGCAGCCAGTTATTATTGCTGTTTTTCTAGGGATTTTTTCCCCATACATTTCCCAGGTCTTTACTCTTTTAATGGCACTTTAATTCAGGCTTCAACCACTTCCTAGTCTGATCAGGTGAAATCAATTTCCTTCCCATACCCTCGATGTATTTCACACCTAGTAATTCTTTTTTTAAAGATCTTATTTACCCATTTGACAGATCACAAGTAGCCAGAGAGGCAGGCAGAGAGAGAGTGGGAAGCAGGCTCCCCTCTGAGCAGAGAGCCTGATGTGGGGCTCCATCCCACGACCCTGAAATCGTGACCTGAGCCGAAGGCAGAGGCCTAAACCACTGAGCAACCCAGGAGCCCCATATCTGGTAATTTTTAATCAACGTGGATTTGCTGCATCAAAGAGTTCCTTCTTCTTCAAATATAAATATATAAATATATTGATCAAGTCACACGCATGTCTTAGGAGAATGTCATACCTTTAGCAGCAAACTTGAAATCTTGGCCATTGGTTTTGATTTTTGTTTTGGTTTGATTTGGTTTGGTTTCTGTAATGTTAAATATCCCTCCAGCCCTTGGGACTGTCTGACCTGATTGCTTTCAGCTGTTTCTGCAACAAAGTTTTCCCAGCAGCGAAAACTCTCATTGTTTACATTGGCGCCCCCTTCTGAATACTTTGTTTATAAAAATATTTTTTTTTTTTTTTTTTTTTTTTTTTTTTGCGGTATGGTAAATGTGGAACAACAATGAGGTATTTCAAAGAGGTGAACCACAAATAAATTTCTCTAAGGGTGGGGTGAGTGTTACTCTAAAAGGAACTTGACAAGGCTTTTAAAGATATCGACAATCATTATAACATAACGTGACTGATTGTTACCGTGCTCTTCACTGGGCAAACACTTGTTGGCTTCCAAGATAGACTAACATAGTTGAGATGGTTCTAGCGGCCTCTAGCACAGGGTCTCATGAGGCAGGGATTCTAGCCACTGGCGGTGCAAGGCATGAGGCCTGTTAGTGATTCTCTTTTTTCCTCTGCAGAATGGGTCTTTCTACATTCCAGGTCCTTCCTACCCCAATAAATAATGCAGTGAGTTGTACGTTTGTTTAAAAAGCCAACTGTCTCTTAAAAAGGACTTTTGTTTAAAGTCCTTTAAAAAAAATCTTTTTGTTTTATTTTTTACTTTTTAATCCCATATGTTTACTCTGATCCTGGAACTTTGTCATTTTGACCTTCTCTGCTGATTAAAATATTCTTCATCATCAGCACCTACTGCTCTCCTCTCCTGGTGGTCTCTCGGGAAGGGATACTTCTCTAGCTCTTCTAGCAGGAGATGGGCACTTCCCCTCTACCCCTGTTGCCGGACCAACCTTACCTATCATGCAGGGTCAGGTCGGGCTGGGCTTTTATCTGTTGTTCTCTTTTGAGTGGTTAGTTTTTCATAGATACCGTGCTTTGCTTTTGTCAGGATTTACCCTGGACTATCAAAACCCTTTTCTTGTGCCCCTGAATCCAAGGAAACAGTCCTGATGAGAGAACCAGGAACTCGAACAGATCATGTTTATCCTGAATGTTCTGTCCAAATTGAAAAATACATTTCTGAGGAGCCTCAAGATCTCTGAGAAGGGAAGTTTCACCAACTCTGTCATGTAGGGGCATCAGTTCCAATTCTGTGTCAATTTTCCTCCTTTCCCAGCTAATAATTCTCTACCTCAGAAAGCCCACGCTCAACCGTTTCCTCTCTCAAAGGCAGTTGCTCTTAGGTCTACACATGGCACTTGGGGCCTGCTGGTCGTTGGCTACTGCCCTCTGTACCTTGGGTCTAACAGCTGCAGGGCATCAAGATGAGAATGTCTCTTGTTCTAAGACTTAATATAGATTGGGGCACATAGTAAGAAATAATCACTTATTTTGTTGATCCAAGTGTTCTACCTTTCTCAATTATTCTAGTTCCACTGTTTACTTGTTCTAAGATTGTCCTGTCCCCCCATTTTAATATCTCTTAAGGTGGCACTCATGTTGCTCTTGATGACATATCTTAGTTTAACTGACAGCATTTCTCTTTCTTAGTCGAACATAAACTATAGTGCATCTTACACTTGATGAAAGCTAGGATGCAATTAAATACTCTATTATGGTTATGATTCTGATATTTGAAATCCTCCGGTAGCTCCCTGTGCCCCCACAGTGTAGTACCTCACCTCCTCGGCATAGTATACAAACCATCCAGCCCCACTGTTTACCCCGGGGCTCAGCCTCCATCCCCAGGTGATGCTGTGAGATCAGCTGTCGGTTGTCATGAACTTGCTGTAGTTTCCCGAATGCACTGTGCTGCCTCCTGGCACTTTGAAACTTGACACACTCATCCTCACTCTTTGCTTTGCCCTTGTCTATCACCTCCCCTGAAAATAAGTTCCTAAGTGGCTTTTCCCAGCTCCAACTTACCCTTGGCAGTCTTTTATCTCCCTGTGGTAAAGCCTGTCTCACTGCACCATGGACATGCCCGTGGTCCCCCTGAGAAGAGAAAAGGGACAGTGAGGGCCCCCCAGCATTTGCTGCTCTAGTGCAGTGCCCCATGCCTGGCTTCCAGGAAATGCCAGATCATGAAGACAAACGGAGATCATCCTCTGGCTAAAACCAGCTCTTCTTTGCCTACCGCAGGATCTGGATCAATAAAGAGCAGCCAGTTTTTATTGCTGTTTTTCTAGGGATTTTTTCCCCATATATTTCCCAGGTCTTTACTCTTTTTATAGCACTTTAATTCAGGCTTCAACCACTTCCTAGTCTGATCAGGTGAAATCATGTTCCTTCCCATACTCTCGATGTATTTCACACCTAGTAATTCTTTTTTTAAAGATCTTATTTACCAATTTGACAGATCACAGGTAGGTAGAGAGAAAGACAGAGGGGGGGGGGATGCAGGCTCCCCGCTGAGCAGAGAGCCCGATGTGGCACTCCATCCCAGGACCCTGAAATATTGACCTGAGCCGAAGGCAGAGGCCTAAAGCACTGAGCCACCCAGGAGCCCCATATCTGGTAATTTATAATCAACGTGGATTTGCTGCATCAAATAGTTCCTTCTTCTTCAAATATAAATATGTAAATATATTGATCAAGTCACGCGCATGTCTTAGGAGAATGTCATACCTTTAGTAGCAAACTTGAAATCTTGGCCATTGGTTTTGATTTTTGTTTTGGTTTGATTTGGTTCGGTTTTTGTAATTTTAAAAATCCCTCCAGCCCTTGGCTCTGTCTGACCTGATTGCTTTCAGCTGTTTCTGCAACAAAGGTGTCTGGGCAGGGAAAACTCTCATTGTGTACAGTGACGCCCCCTTCTGAATACTTTGTTTATAAAAGGTTGTTTTTTTGTGTGTGGTTTTTTTTTTTTTTTTTGGCTATGGTAAATGTGGAACAACAATGAGGTATTTCAAAGAGGTGAACCACAGATAAATTTCTCTAAGGGTGGGGTGAGGGTTACTCAAAAAGGAACTTGACAAGGCTTTTAAAGATATCGACAATCATTATAACATAACGTGACTGATTGTTACCTTGCTCTTAACTGGGCAAACACTTGTTGGCTTCCAAGATAGACTAACATAGTTGAGATAGTTCTAGCGGCCTTCTAGCACAGGGTCTCATGAGGCAGGGATTCTAGCCACTGGCTGTGCAAGGCGTGAGGCCTGTTAGTGATTCTCATTTTTCCTCTGCAGAATGGGTCTTTCTACATTCCAGGTCCTTTCTACCCCAATAAATAATGCAGCAATTCTCTCAGTGAGTTGTACTTTTGGTTTAAACAGCCAACTGTCTCTTAAAAAGGACTTTTGTTTAAAGTCCTTTAAAAAAAAAGTCCTTTCAAAAATATCTTTTTGTTTTATTTTTTACTTTTTAATCCCATATGTTTACTCTGATCCTGGAACTTTGTCATTTTGACCTTCTCTGCTGATTAAAATATTCTTCATCATCAGCACCTACTGCTCTCCTCTCCTGGTTGTCTCTCGGGAAGGGGTCTTCTCTAGCTCTGCTAGCAGGAGATAGGCACTTCCCCTATACCCCTGTTGCCGGACTTACCTTATCTATCCTGCAGGGTGAGGTCGGGCTGGGCTTTTATCTGTTGTTCTGTTCTGAGTGGTTAGTTTTTTATAGATACTATGTTTTGCTTTTGTCAGGATTTACCCTGGACTATCAAAACCCTTTTCTTGTGCCCCTGAAGCCTAGGAAACAGTCCTGATGAGAGAACCAGGAACTCGAACAGATCATGTTTATCCTGAATGTTCTGTCCAAATTGAAAAATACATTTCTGAGGAGCCTCAAGATCTCTGAGAAGGGAAGTTTCACCAACTCTGTCATGTAGGGGCCTCAGTTCTGTGAGATCAGCTGTTGGTTGTCATGAACTTGCTGTAGTTTCCCGAATGCACTCTGCTGCCTCCTGGCACTTTGAGACTTGACACTCTCATCCTCATTCTTTGCTTTGCCCTTGTCTATCACCTCCCCTGAAAATCAGTTCCTAAGTGGCTTTTCCCACCTCCAACCTACCCTTGGCAGTCTTTTATCTCCCTGTGGTAAAGCCTGTCTCACTGCACCAGGGACATGCCCGTTGTCCCCCTGAGAAGAGAAAAGGGACAGTGAGGGCCCCCCAGCATTTGCAGCTCTAGTGCAGTGCCCCATGCCTGGCTTGCAGGAAATGCCAGATCATGAAGACAAACGGAGATCATCCTCTGGCTAAAACCAGCTCTTCTTTGCCTACCGCAGGATCTGGATCAATAAAGAGCAGCCAGTTATTATTGCTGTTTTTCTAGGGATTTTTTCCCCATATATTTCCCAGGTCTTACTCTTTTTATAGCACTTTAATTCAGTCTTAAACCACTTCCTAGTCTGATCAGGTGAAATCATGTTCCTTCCCATACCCTCGATGTATTTCACACCTAGTAATTCTTTTTTTAAAGATCTTATTTACCAATTTGACAGATCACAGGTAGGTAGAGAGAAAGACAGAGGGGGGGGATGCAGGCTCCCCGCTGAGCAGAGAGCCCGATGTGGCGCTCCATCCCTGGACCCTGAAATCATGACCTGAGCCGAAGGCAGAGGCCTAAAGCACTGAGCCACCCAGGAGCCCCATATCTGGTAATTTATAATCAACGTGGATTTGCTGCATCAAATAGTTCCTTCTTCTTCAAATATAAATATGTAAATATATTGATCAAGTCACGCGCATGTCTTAGGAGAATGTCATACCTTTAGTAGCAAACTTGAAATCTTGGCCATTGGTTTTGATTTTTGTTTTGGTTTGATTTGGTTCGGTTTTTGTAATTTTAAAAATCCCTCCAGCCCTTGGCTCTGTCTGACCTGATTGCTTTCAGCTGTTTCTGCAACAAAGGTGTCTGGGCAGGGAAAACTCTCATTGTGTACAGTGACGCCCCCTTCTGAACACTTTGTTTATAAAAGGTTGTTTTTTGTGTGTGTGTGTTTTTTTTTTTTGGCTATGGTAAATGTGGAACAACAATGAGGTATTTCAAAGAGGTGAACCACAGATAAATTTCTCTAAGGGTGGGGTGAGGGTTACTCAAAAAGAAACGTGACAAGGCTTATAAAGATATCGACAATCATTATAACATAACGTGACTGATTGTTACCTTGCTCTTAACTGGGCAAACACTTGTTGGCTTCCAAGATAGACTAACATAGTTGAGATGGTTCTAGCGGCCTTCTAGCACAGGGTCTCATGAAGCAGGGATTCTAGCCACTCGCTGCCCAAGGCATGAGGCTTGTTAGTGATTCTCTTTTTTCATCGGCAGAATGGGTCTTTCTACATTCCAGGTCCTTTCTACCCCAATAAATAATGTAGCAATTCTCTCAGTGAGTTGTACTTTTGGTTTAAACAGCCAACTGTCTCTTAAAAAGGACTTTTGTTTAAAGTCCTTTAAAAAAAAAGTCCTTTCAAAAATATCTTTTTGTTTTATTTTTTACTTTTTAATCCCATATGTTTACTCTGATCCTGGAACTTTGTCATTTTGACCTTCTCTGCTGATTAAAATATTCTTCATCATCAGCACCTACTGCTCTCCTCTCCTGGTTGTCTCTCGGGAAGGGGTCTTCTCTAGTTCTGCTAGCAGGAGATGGGCACTTCCCCTATACCCCTGTTGCCGGACTTACCTTATCTATCCTGCAGGGTGAGGTCGGGCTGGGCTTTTATCTGTTGTTCTGTTCTGAGTGGTTAGTTTTTTATAGATACTATGCTTTGCTTTTGTCAGGATTTACCCTGGACTATCAATACCCTTTTCTTGTGCCCCTGAAGCCTAGGAAACAGTCCTGATGAGAGAACCAGGAACTCGAACAGATCATGTTTATCTTGAATGTTCTGTCCAAATTGAAAAATACATTTCTGAGGAGCCTCAAGATCTCTGAGAAGGGAAGTTTCACCAACTCTGTCATGTAGGGGCCTCAGTTCTGTGAGATCAGCTGTTGGTTGTCATGAACTTGCTGTAGTTTCCCGAATGCACTCTGCTGCCTCCTGGCACTTTGAGACTTGACACTCTCATCCTCATTCTTTGCTTTGCCCTTGTCTATCACCTCCCCTGAAAATCAGTTCCTAAGTGGCTTTTCCCACCTCCAACCTACCCTTGGCAGTCTTTTATCTCCCTGTGGTAAAGCCTGTCTCACTGCACCAGGGACATGCCCGTTGTCCCCCTGAGAAGAGAAAAGGGACAGTGAGGGCCCCCCAGCATTTGCAGCTCTAGTGCAGTGCCCCATGCCTGGCTTGCAGGAAATGCCAGATCATGAAGACAAACGGAGATCATCCTCTGGCTAAAACCAGCTCTTCTTTGCCTACCGCAGGATCTGGATCAATAAAGTGCAGCCAGTTATTATTGCTGTTTTTCTAGGGATTTTTCCCCATACATTTCCCAGGTCTTTACTCTTTTAATGGCACTTCAATTCAGGCTTCAACCACTTCCTAGTCTGATCAGGTGAAATCAATTTCCTTCCCATACCCTCGATGTGAAAGACCCCTCTCCTAGACAAACCCCTCCTCTAGTAGATAGATAGGATAACTAACTGCTTGTTTGCTTTTCTGTAAACCGCTGGCTATTAGGTATGAAATTAGGTTAGGTTATTAATTGTGTGAATTGCTCTCTTACCTTTCTCTAGCCACGTGGCTTATAGAAATAATAGAGACGCCATGATGACACTCCTCCCTTCCCCCAAGGTTGAATTCAATCTAACTGCTCTTTTGCCTTTCTGTAACTACTTGGCTTTTAGGGCATGACACTTGACTCCTGTTTGAACAAGATACCCTCTCCTAATAGCAGGGGCATGGTCATGTAGGCAGGGGGCCACATAGTCACGTAGACAGGATGTCTTTCTGCTGAGTAGTAAGGTCTAACTTCCCCTCTTTGTTTCCCCCTTCCCGCCGCTCTCTTTGCGCGCGTGGGTCCCTGGAGCCAACCCGCAAACTCCAAGTATGCCTTTTTCAAAAGTTCAAACTGTCCACCAATCAATTGCACCCCACCCAAAACTTGTTTGTACTTTCCTATAAAAGACCCTGATTCACTCTGGTCGGTGTGCTCTGTTAGCTGGAGCTGCCGACCACCCGCCGGTACCTGCGTGACAATAAACCTCTTGCTGTTTGCATCCAGTGGCAGTGTTGGATTCTTGGGTAAGGGGATCTGCGGGTCTTTCATTTGGAGGTCCCACCGAGATCATCGGACTCTTGCCCACGGATCCAACTGACTCCCACCGGGAGGTAAGCTGGCCAGCATTTAGAACTGTGTGTTTTTTTGTGTTTTTGTTTCCTGTCGGTATATTCTGGGAGGGTGTCTAACCCGTGTGAATCTGAAGAGTGCCTGATTGTATGAATGTGTTCATGCGGCTCCACGGCTTCGGCTACGGAGTTTGAGTGGGCTGCACCCTGATTCTCGCATTACGTCATACGGCATAACGGTCATCTACTCCTTGGAGTAGCCTGGTCCGGGGCTTATACGGATAGACCTTAGCCAAGACGTTTCTAAGCTCCTGCGAGGGACGCGAGCAGGACAGCGCCTGAAAGATCTCCCTCCCCTTGTCGGCAACATCGTACCGGGAAGGGAAACACTACCTTTGCCTCCTGTCTCGTGCTCCCGTGTTCCTGTTTGTCTCTAGTCTTGTGAGGCCTCTGTTTGACCTATACTGCGGGTAGCAATATAGTGTTTGTACAACAGCGTACGTTGTTGGATTGTATTTGTAGGCAGTTTGAGAAGGAGCTGACGAGCTCGGACTTCTCCCCTGCCAACCCTGGGGGACGCTCCAGGGTGTTGAGGGGGCCCGATTTTTTTTGGAGCCCCTCATTTGTCCGAGGGATATATCTGTTTGTCCGTTCCAGAGGATCCCCTCGGCCCTGGACGGAACTTGTCCACCGTGGGGAAATCTCGAGGCTCCTCTGGGCCGGTGGAAATCTTGCTTTCGGTAGCCTACCGAAATCGCGCAGCGACCTTTTTGTTGATTGTCTTGTGCGTGCTGTTCATTGTCCTTGGTGTTTTCCTTGAGTCTAAAATGGGACAGACTGTCACAACCCCTCTGAGCCTTACTCTAGGCCACTGGAAAGATGTTCGGGCCCGAGTCAACAACTTATCCGTAGAGATCAAAAGGAGTAAATGGCATACTCTCTGCACTTCCGAATGGCCCACCTTCAAGGTCGGGTGGCCTGCAGAAGGAACCTTTTACATCAATATTATCTTGCAGGTCAAGGAGCAAATCTGCGATCAAGGACCTCAAGGCCATCCAGATCAAGTATCTTACATTTTAATATGGGAGAGTCTAGTCAAAGAGCCCCCTGCGTGGGTCTCTCCTTTTGTCCCTTCTAGCTCTCCCTCTGCTCTCCCCCCTCCCTCAAACCCTACCTCTCACCCAGTTCCCTCTGCTCCACCGGCGCCGGCTCCCCACCCCACACCGACTCCTACCGATTCCTCGAAATCCCCCACCTCTTCCTACCTATATCCTGTAGTCCCTACTGACCCTCCCTCGTCCAACAACGATTCCTCTTTGCGACGCTCTAGGCAGGTCCTCCCTCCCGAGGAATCCCCTTTAATAGACCTCCTAACCGAGGACCCTCCACCTTATCATCCTCCTAGGCCGGCATCCAGCCCCATGGGGGAATCAGATCATACATCTCCAATCGCTGGCAGAGTTAGAGGCCGGCAGAAACCAGAGCAAGGGGAGACTTCTAGGCTCCTTCCCTTGCGCCAAGGAGGGGAACCAGGGAGCCTCCAATATTGGCCCTTCTCTGCATCTGACTTATATAATTGGAAGTCTCATAACCCCTCCTTCTCACAGGATCCTGTGGCCCTAACCGCTTTAATTGAATCTATCTTAGTTACACATCAGCCTACTTGGGACGATTGCCAGCAGCTCTTGCAGGCTCTTCTCACTACAGAGGAGAGACAAAAGGTCTTTTTAGAGGCCAGAAAGAATGTCCCGGGGGATGACGGGAGGCCCACACAACTTCCTAATGTGATCGACGAAGCCTTCCCTCTGACTCGCCCTGACTGGGACTTCAACACACCTGCAGGTAGGACCCACCTACGTCTTTACCGCCAGTTACTCATAGCAGGCCTCCATAATGCTGGCCGACGCCCCACTAATTTGGCCCAGGTAAGACAGGTAACTCAAGGAAAGGAGGAATCTCCAACCGCCTTCCTTGAAAGGCTTAAGGAAGCTTATCGTAGGTATACACCTTTTGACCCAGATAGCGACGAACAGAGAGGAAATGTCTCCATGACATTCATCTGGCAGTCGGCTCCAGATATTAGGAACAAGTTACAGCGTTTGGAGAACCTCCAAGATTTCTCCTTGCAGGATTTATTAAAGGAGGCAGAAAAGATTTTTAATAAAAGAGAAACTCAGGAAGAAAAAGAGGAACGACTTAGGAAGTTGCAGGAGGAAAAAGAGGAAAAACTAAAGAAGGAAGCTGAGGAAAAGGAAGAAAAGCGAGAGCGTAAACCAAACAAGGAACTTAGTAAAATCTTGGCCGCCGTAGTGCAAGGCAGTCAGGGCTTAGAGATAGGGAAGTCAGAGAGGGAGGGAGACATAAGGAGACTCCGGATAGAACGGGACCAATGTGCCTATTGCAAGGAGAGAGGACATTGGGCCAAAAACTGTCCGAAAAATCCTAGGAGGAATGCTAAGCAAGTCACAAAACTTATGGCCTTGGATGAAGATTAGGGGTGTCAGGGTCAGGAGCCCCCCCCTGAACCCCGGGTAACCCTAACCGTTGGGGGGCAACCAATCACCTTCTTAGTAGATACAGGGGCTCAACACTCCGTTTTGACCAAGAACCTGGGGCCACTCAGCAACCGGATGGCCTGGGTTCAAGGAGCCACTGGAGGAAAGCAATATCGCTGGACTACGAACAGGAAAGTACACCTGGCCTCAGGTAAAGTTTCTCATTCATTTCTTCATGTCCCCGACTGCCCATACCCACTTCTGGGTAGAGACTTATTAACCAAACTCAAAGCCCAGATCCATTTTGAACCACAAGGGGCCACCGTAACCGGCCCTAATGGGACTCCTCTACATGTCCTCACCCTACAATTGGAAGAAGAATATAGACTGCACGAGAAGCCCTCTCAACCTCAGAGGGACATAAAGTCCTGGCTCACATCTTACCCGGATGCCTGGGCAGAAACAGGAGGAATGGGATTAGCTATCCAGCAGCCCCCCATTCACATACAGCTAAAAGCAACCGCCATTCCTGTCAATGTTAAACAGTACCCCATGTCCAACGAGGCCCATCAGGGCATCAAGCCGCACAAACGGCGGCTATTAGACCAGGGTATTTTGACCCCATGCCGGTCTCCTTGGAACACCCCTCTGTTGCCCGTCAAGAAACCCGGCACCAATGATTACCGGCCAGTTCAGGACCTCAGGGAGGTCAATAAGAGGGTAGAAGACATCCACCCTACGGTGCCCAACCCTTATAACTTACTCAGCACCCTGCCTCCAACCCATTCCTGGTACACCGTCTTGGACCTCAAGGATGCTTTCTTCTGTTTAAGACTGAGTCCGCAGAGCCAGCCTCTCTTTGCCTTTGAATGGAAAGACCCTAACTTGGGTATCTCAGGTCAGTTGACCTGGACTCGGTTACCGCAAGGGTTCAAGAACAGCCCAACGCTGTTCGACGAGACTCTTCACCAGGACTTGGCCGACTTTCGGGTAAGGCACCCCTCCCTGATCCTGCTCCAATACGTTGATGACATCCTGCTGGCAGCTGCCAACGAGGAAGACTGCCGAACAGATACTGGGGATCTCTTAATGACCCTAGGCCAATTGGGGTATAGGGCATCTGCCAAGAAGGCCCAGATTTGCCAGGTTAGGGTCACCTACCTGGGCTATGAACTATATGATGGACAACGGTGGCTAACGGCTGCAAGGAAGGAAACCATTTCTAACATTCCTGCGCCTCAAAACCATAGGCAATTGCGGGAGTTCCTAGGAACAGCGGGCTTTTGTAGACTATGGATCCCGGGATTCGCAGAGATAGCGGCCCCCTTATATCCATTGACTAAACAAGATACTCCTTTTGTTTGGACTGAACAACAGCAACAGGCGTTCGATCATATCAAACGAGCGCTCCTTAAATCTCCAGCATTGGGCCTGCCAGACATTACAAAGCCCTTTGACCTCTTTGTGGATGAAAAACAAGGCTTCGCTAAAGGGGTCTTGACCCAAAGACTCGGGCCTTGGAGACGCCCCGTTGCCTACCTCTCTAAGAAATTAGACCCCGTGGCGGCTGGCTGGCCACCATGCCTAAAGATGATTGCGGCAATTGCAGTCCTTATCAAAGACGCCACCAAACTGACACTGGGGCAGCCCCTAACCATACTAGCCCCACATACAGTGGAGTCTTTAATCAGACAACCACCGGACCGCTGGCTGTCAAAAACACCCGCCTGACCCATTACCAGTCCCTCCTCCCTGGACACGGACAGAATCCAGTTTGGGCCTGTAGTGACCCTTAACCCTGCAACCTTGCTGCCCACTCCGGGAGAGACACCACCATTACATGACTGTCACCAGATCCTTGCTGAGACTCAAGGGACAAGGCCCGACCTGACTGATCAGCCTATCAAGGATGCAGACCTGACCTGGTACACAGATGGCAGCAGCTATCTACAAGATGGAAAGCGATGGGCAGGGGCGGCCATCACGACTGACTCTCAGCTTATATGGGCCAGCGCGCTACCAGAAGGTACATCAGCACAACGGGCAGAGCTGATAGCTTTGACCCAGGCCCTCCAACTGGCAGAAGGTAAGAGCCTTAATATCTATACCGACAGCAGGTATGCTTTTGCCACTGCCCATGTCCATGGAGAGATCTATAGAAGAAGGGGACTACTCACCTCGGATGGAAAAGAAATCAAGAATAAAGCCGAGATATTAGCCTTATTAAAAGCCTTATTCCTTCCCAAAAAGCTGAGCATAATGCACTGCCCTGGCCACCAGAGAGGGGAGACCCCTGAGGCAAGGGGAAACCGCCTGGCCGATACGATGGCTAAACAGGCAGCCCTGGGACCCCAATTGCTAACTGTCACAATACTTACTGAGACAGAAGACATAGATGATGCCACCACTTGGAATTATGAGGAGGCCGATTTGGACTATGTACAAAAACTGGGAGCTGACTACAATCCAGCCCTCAATCGATGGGAATATAAAGGGAAAGCCGTAATGCCCATAAAAATGGCAAAGGAGCTGATAACTCACCTACATCGGCTAACCCACCTGAGTGCAAGCAAAATGAAGGCCCTCATGGAAAGGGCCAACTTAGAAAACCATTTCCCCAAACAAAATTTTCTTCTTCATCAAGCAGCTGCTAATTGTAGAGCCTGCGCTCAAGTCAATCCTGGAAAGACTGTTATTGGACCAGGTGTTCGGGCACGCGGACGGCGACCTGGCACACACTGGGAAGTTGACTTTACCGAGATTAAACCCGGCATGTATGGATATAAGTATCTCTTAGTATTTCTAGACACCTTTTCAGGATGGGCGGAAGCTTTTCCTACCAAAAAGGAGACAGCTACCATGGTTGCTAAGAAGCTATTAGAAGAAATATTCCCAAGGTATGGTATGCCTGAGGTGTTAGGGTCCGACAACGGGCCTGCCTTTGTCTCCCAGGTAAGTCAGTCGGTGGCCAAGCTACTGGGGATTGATTGGAAACTACATTGTGCTTATAGACCCCAGAGTTCAGGGCAGGTAGAGAGAATGAATAGAACCATCAAGGAGGTTTTGACCAAATTACTGCTTGAAACTGGCTCTAAAGATTGGGTATCGCTCCTACCTCTAGCGCTCTATCGGGCTAGGAACACCCCAGGGCCTCATGGCCTGACTCCCTTTGAGATTCTTTATGGTGCCCCACCCCCCCGCTGTCACATTCTTTGCCCCCGATATCTCCGCTCATGCCCCCTCCCCCTCTATACAGGCCCACCTGCAAGCTCTGCAGTTGGTGCAGCAGGAAGTCTGGAAACCCCTGGCAGCCGCCTACGAAGAAAAAACTCGACATCCCGCTAAAGCCACATCCCTATAAAATAGGAGACTCCGTCTGGGTTCGCAGACATCGAGCCACAAACCTTGAGCCCCGCTGGAAGGGACCCCACACCGTGCTCCTGACGACACCCACGGCACTGAAGGTTGACGGGATTGCAGCCTGGATCCACGCCTCCCACGTGAAAGCCGCGCGCCCGGAGGAGCAGACTGAACCCTTTCGGGACTCAGAATGGACCATCCAACGCTCTCCCCAAATCCACTAAAGATAAGACTCATGCGTCGCTAATCCTTCTCCTTGTTCACTCCTTCCTCCCCTTTGGGGACCATAGTCCACATGTCCCCAAACAATTAACCTGGCAGGTTTGGTCACAGATGGGAGAAGTTGTCTGGTCTAAAACGGGCTTACACGCACCCAATAACTGGTGGCCTAATCTTACTCCTGACTTCTGCCAGCTGGCAGCAGGCCTTGAAACTTGGGACATCCCAGATAAAAGTCCCAACGAGTTAAATGTCAACAATTCACGCTGTCCAAAGATGCGTGACTTTGGGTGTGCTTGTCCGAATGCCTGTTGCGAATTAGCCCACCATGACTTTTATGTCTGCCCTAAAGATGGCAGGAGTCGTGCCCAAGCCTACAAATGTGGAGGATATTTAGAATATTTTTTGTGCTGCATGGGGTTGTGAAACTACTGGGGACGCTTATTGGAACCCTACCTCATCCTGGGATCTCATAACCGTAAAACGAGGGTTCAAAAAAACATGGCAGCGAGGCAAATCTAATACAGCCTTTGCCTCTATATGCCCCAGTAGTGACACCGGGGGACCAATGAGTGCAGGACTATCACTCCCTTTAAACATAACATTTACCCCCTCAGGAAGACGATTTTTAGATTGGACTTCTGGACGTACCTGGGGTCTACGCTGGGTTCTATCTGGTAAGGATAGAGGCGTTGTTTTTAAAATAAAATTAAAAATAGAAGACCCCCAGATACACCCCGTAGGACCTAATTTAGTTTTACCAGACTCTAAACCCCCCGCGCCTGCCAGACCCCACCAGCCTACCAGACGCCCTCTTACAGTTAGCCCCCCAAAGCCTTCGGCCAGCCAAAGCTCTGTACAGACGTCCCCTGAATCAGAGGCCCTATCAGCCGGAACGGGGGACCGACTCTATAATTTAATCCAAGGAGTCTATACGGCCCTCAATTATTCTAACCCTGATTTTACAGAAGATTGTTGGCTCTGTTTGGTTTCAAACCCCCCCTACTATGAAGGGATAGCCATTAACGCTAACTATACCAACCACACAAGTCCCCCAAGGGCCTGCAATTCACAGGGGCATAGACTCACCCTTCCTGAAGTATCTGGTCAGGGACTATGCATAGGCCCCGTACCCAGCTCACATCAGGCGCTATGTAACACCACCATTTCAAAGATCCACCCCGGTAGCTATTATTTGGCAGCTCCCAATGGGACATATTGGGCTTGTAGCTCCGGCTTGACCCCTTGTATTGCTGCCCAAACCTTAAATATCATCACAGATTATTGCATATTAGTTCAACTCTGGCCCAGGGTAACGTACCACAGTTCGGGTTTTGTCCTTGACTTCTTTGAGCAGGGGCAAATGTTTCGATACCGGAGGGAGCCTATATCCATGACTATAGCCTTGCTATTGGGCATCGGGGGAATAGCAACAGGCATTGGAACAGGGACTTCCGCCTTAATTCAAGGTAATTGACTCATGCAGCTACAGGTTGCTATGAATGATGATTTAGAAGCCATAGAAAAATCAATCACAGCCTTGGAAAAATCCTTGACTTCCTTATAGGAGGTTGTACTACAGAACAGGAGAGGACTAGACCTTTTATTTCTGAAAGAAGGAGGATTATGTGCAGCCTTAAAAGAAGAATGCTGTTTCTATGCCGACCATACCGGGGTGGTCAGAGAAACAATGGACAAGCTAAGAGAAATATTAGCCCAGAGAAAAAAAGATTTTGAATCCCAGCAGGGCTGGTTTGAAAACGGGTTCACCCGTTCCCCGTGGTTTACAACCTTAGTATCCACCCTAATGGGGGCCCCTTATCATCTTATCACTGACTCTGTTATTTGGCCCCTGCATCATAAACAAGCTTGTCCAATTCACTAAAGACCGCTTCTCCATAGTTCAGACCATGGTACTGACACAACAATATCAACTTTCAAAACGGTCAGAGTCCCGGACAAGCCTAGAGCAGGAACAAGACGAATGGATATAAGATTCTATCCATGATAAAGAAAAAGGGGGGAATGAAAGACCCCTCTCCTAGACAAACCCCTCCCCTAGTAGATAGATAGGATAACTAACTGCTTGTTTGCTTTTCTGTAAACCGCTGGCTATTAGGTATGAAATTAGGTTAGGTTATTAATTGTGTGAATTGCTCTCTTACCTTTCTCTAGCCCCGTGGCTTATAGAAATAATAGAGACGCCATGATGACACTCCTCCCTTCCCCCAGGGTTGAATTCAATGTAACTGCTTTTTGCCTTTCTGTAACTACTTGGCTTTTAGGGCATGACACTTGACTCCTGTTTGAACAAGATACCCTCTCCTAATAGCAGGGGCATGGTCATGTAGGCAGGGGGCCACATAGTCACGTAGACAGGATGTCTTTCTGCTGAGTAGTAAGGTCTAACTTCCCCTCTTTGTTCCCCCTTCCCGCCGCTCTCTTTGCGCGCGTGGGTCCCTGGAGCCAACCCGCAAACTCCAAGTATGCCTTTTTCAAAAGTTCAAACTGTCCACCAATCAATTGCACCCCACCCAAAACTTGTTTGTACTTTCCTATAAAAGACCCTGATTCACTCCGGTCGGTGTGCTCTGTTAGCTGGAGCTGCCGACCACCCGCCGGTACCTGCGTGACAATAAACCTCTTGCTGTTTGCATCCAGTGGCAGTGTTGGATTCTTGGGTAAGGGGATCTGCGGGTCTTTCATTTGGAGGTCCCACCGAGATCATCGGACTCTTGCCCACGGATCCAACTGACTCCCACCGGGAGGTAAGCTGGCCAGCATTTAGAACTGTGTGTTTTTTTGTGTTTTTGTTTCCTGTCGGTATATTCTGGGAGGGTGTCTAACCCGTGTGAATCTGAAGAGTGCCTGATTGTATGAATGTGTTCATGCGGCTCCACGGCTTCGGCTACGGAGTTTGAGTGGGCTGCACCCTGATTCTCGCATTACGTCATACGGCATAACGGTCATCTACTCCTTGGAGTAGCCTGGTCCGGGGCTTATACGGATAGACCTTAGCCAAGACGTTTCTAAGCTCCTGCGAGGGACGCGAGCAGGACAGCGCCTGAAAGATCTCCCTCCCCTTGTCGGCAACATCGTACCGGGAAGGGAAACACTACCTTTGCCTCCTGTCTCGTGCTCCCGTGTTCCTGTTTGTCTCTAGTCTTGTGAGGCCTCTGTTTGACCTATACTGCGGGTAGCAATATAGTGTTTGTACAACAGCGTACGTTGTTGGATTGTATTTGTAGGCAGTTTGAGAAGGAGCTGACGAGCTCGGACTTCTCCCCTGCCAACCCTGGGGGACGCTCCAGGGTGTTGAGGGGCCCGATTTTTTGGAGCCCCTCATTTGTCCGAGGGATATATCTGTTTGTCCGTTCCAGAGGATCCCCTCGGCCCTGGACGGAACTTGTCCACCGTGGGGAAATCTCGAGGCTCCTCTGGGCCGGTGGAAATCTTGCTTTCGGTAGCCTACCGAAATCGCGCAGCGACCTTTTTGTTGATTGTCTTGTGCGTGCTGTTCATTGTCCTTGGTGTTTTCCTTGAGTCTAAAATGGGACAGACTGTCACAACCCCTCTGAGCCTTACTCTAGGCCACTGGAAAGATGTTCGGGCCCGAGTCAACAACTTATCCGTAGAGATCAAAAGGAGTAAATGGCATACTCTCTGCACTTCCGAATGGCCCACCTTCAAGGTCGGGTGGCCTGCAGAAGGAACCTTTTACATCAATATTATCTTGCAGGTCAAGGAGCAAATCTGCGATCAAGGACCTCAAGGCCATCCAGATCAAGTATCTTACATTTTAATATGGGAGAGTCTAGTCAAAGAGCCCCCTGCGTGGGTCTCTCCTTTTGTCCCTTCTAGCTCTCCCTCTGCTCTCCCCCCTCCCTCAAACCCTACCTCTCACCCAGTTCCCTCTGCTCCACCGGCGCCGGCTCCCCACCCCACACCGACTCCTACCGATTCCTCGAAATCCCCCACCTCTTCCTACCTATATCCTGTAGTCCCTACTGACCCTCCCTCGTCCAACAACGATTCCTCTTTGCGACGCTCTAGGCAGGTCCTCCCTCCCGAGGAATCCCCTTTAATAGACCTCCTAACCGAGGACCCTCCACCTTATCATCCTCCTAGGCCGGCATCCAGCCCCATGGGGGAATCAGATCATACATCTCCAATCGCTGGCAGAGTTAGAGGCCGGCAGAAACCAGAGCAAGGGGAGACTTCTAGGCTCCTTCCCTTGCGCCAAGGAGGGGAACCAGGGAGCCTCCAATATTGGCCCTTCTCTGCATCTGACTTATATAATTGGAAGTCTCATAACCCCTCCTTCTCACAGGATCCTGTGGCCCTAACCGCTTTAATTGAATCTATCTTAGTTACACATCAGCCTACTTGGGACGATTGCCAGCAGCTCTTGCAGGCTCTTCTCACTACAGAGGAGAGACAAAAGGTCTTTTTAGAGGCCAGAAAGAATGTCCCGGGGGATGACGGGAGGCCCACACAACTTCCTAATGTGATCGACGAAGCCTTCCCTCTGACTCGCCCTGACTGGGACTTCAACACACCTGCAGGTAGGACCCACCTACGTCTTTACCGCCAGTTACTCATAGCAGGCCTCCATAATGCTGGCCGACGCCCCACTAATTTGGCCCAGGTAAGACAGGTAACTCAAGGAAAGGAGGAATCTCCAACCGCCTTCCTTGAAAGGCTTAAGGAAGCTTATCGTAGGTATACACCTTTTGACCCAGATAGCGACGAACAGAGAGGAAATGTCTCCATGACATTCATCTGGCAGTCGGCTCCAGATATTAGGAACAAGTTACAGCGTTTGGAGAACCTCCAAGATTTCTCCTTGCAGGATTTATTAAAGGAGGCAGAAAAGATTTTTAATAAGAGAAACTCAGGAAGAAAAAGAGGAACGACTTAGGAAGTTGCAGGAGGAAAAAGAGGAAAAACTAAAGAAGGAAGCTGAGGAAAAGGAAGAAAAGCGAGAGCGTAAACCAAACAAGGAACTTAGTAAAATCTTGGCCGCCGTAGTGCAAGGCAGTCAGGGCTTAGAGATAGGGAAGTCAGAGAGGGAGGGAGACATAAGGAGACTCCGGATAGAACGGGACCAATGTGCCTATTGCAAGGAGAGAGGACATTGGGCCAAAAACTGTCCGAAAAATCCTAGGAGGAATGCTAAGCAAGTCACAAAACTTATGGCCTTGGATGAAGATTAGGGGTGTCAGGGTCAGGAGCCCCCCCCTGAACCCCGGGTAACCCTAACCGTTGGGGGGGCAACCAATCACCTTCTTAGTAGATACAGGGGCTCAACACTCCGTTTTGACCAAGAACCTGGGGCCACTCAGCAACCGGATGGCCTGGGTTCAAGGAGCCACTGGAGGAAAGCAATATCGCTGGACTACGAACAGGAAAGTACACCTGGCCTCAGGTAAAGTTTCTCATTCATTTCTTCATGTCCCCGACTGCCCATACCCACTTCTGGGTAGAGACTTATTAACCAAACTCAAAGCCCAGATCCATTTTGAACCACAAGGGGCCACCGTAACCGGCCCTAATGGGACTCCTCTACATGTCCTCACCCTACAATTGGAAGAAGAATATAGACTGCACGAGAAGCCCTCTCAACCTCAGAGGGACATAAAGTCCTGGCTCACATCTTACCCGGATGCCTGGGCAGAAACAGGAGGAATGGGATTAGCTATCCAGCAGCCCCCCATTCACATACAGCTAAAAGCAACCGCCATTCCTGTCAATGTTAAACAGTACCCCATGTCCAACGAGGCCCATCAGGGCATCAAGCCGCACAAACGGCGGCTATTAGACCAGGGTATTTTGACCCCATGCCGGTCTCCTTGGAACACCCCTCTGTTGCCCGTCAAGAAACCCGGCACCAATGATTACCGGCCAGTTCAGGACCTCAGGGAGGTCAATAAGAGGGTAGAAGACATCCACCCTACGGTGCCCAACCCTTATAACTTACTCAGCACCCTGCCTCCAACCCATTCCTGGTACACCGTCTTGGACCTCAAGGATGCTTTCTTCTGTTTAAGACTGAGTCCGCAGAGCCAGCCTCTCTTTGCCTTTGAATGGAAAGACCCTAACTTGGGTATCTCAGGTCAGTTGACCTGGACTCGGTTGGTTACCGCAAGGGTTCAAGAACAGCCCAACGCTGTTCGACGAGACTCTTCACCAGGACTTGGCCGACTTTCGGGTAAGGCACCCCTCCCTGATCCTGCTCCAATACGTTGATGACATCCTGCTGGCAGCTGCCAACGAGGAAGACTGCCGAACAGATACTGGGGATCTCTTAATGACCCTAGGCCAATTGGGGTATAGGGCATCTGCCAAGAAGGCCCAGATTTGCCAGGTTAGGGTCACCTACCTGGGCTATGAACTATATGATGGACAACGGTGGCTAACGGCTGCAAGGAAGGAAACCATTTCTAACATTCCTGCGCCTCAAAACCATAGGCAATTGCGGGAGTTCCTAGGAACAGCGGGCTTTTGTAGACTATGGATCCCGGGATTCGCAGAGATAGCGGCCCCCTTATATCCATTGACTAAACAAGATACTCCTTTTGTTTGGACTGAACAACAGCAACAGGCGTTCGATCATATCAAACGAGCGCTCCTTAAATCTCCAGCATTGGGCCTGCCAGACATTACAAAGCCCTTTGACCTCTTTGTGGATGAAAAACAAGGCTTCGCTAAAGGGGTCTTGACCCAAAGACTCGGGCCTTGGAGACGCCCCGTTGCCTACCTCTCTAAGAAATTAGACCCCGTGGCGGCTGGCTGGCCACCATGCCTAAAGATGATTGCGGCAATTGCAGTCCTTATCAAAGACGCCACCAAACTGACACTGGGGCAGCCCCTAACCATACTAGCCCCACATACAGTGGAGTCTTTAATCAGACAACCACCGGACCGCTGGCTGTCAAACACCCGCCTGACCCATTACCAGTCCCTCCTCCTGGACACGGACAGAATCCAGTTTGGGCCTGTAGTGACCCTTAACCCTGCAACCTTGCTGCCCACTCCGGGAGAGACACCACCATTACATGACTGTCACCAGATCCTTGCTGAGACTCAAGGGACAAGGCCCGACCTGACTGATCAGCCTATCAAGGATGCAGACCTGACCTGGTACACAGATGGCAGCAGCTATCTACAAGATGGAAAGCGATGGGCAGGGGCGGCCATCACGACTGACTCTCAGCTTATATGGGCCAGCGCGCTACCAGAAGGTACATCAGCACAACGGGCAGAGCTGATAGCTTTGACCCAGGCCCTCCAACTGGCAGAAGGTAAGAGCCTTAATATCTATACCGACAGCAGGTATGCTTTTGCCACTGCCCATGTCCATGGAGAGATCTATAGAAGAAGGGGACTACTCACCTCGGATGGAAAAGAAATCAATCAAAATAAAGCCGAGATATTAGCCTTATTAAAAGCCTTATTCCTTCCCAAAAAGCTGAGCATAATGCACTGCCCTGGCCACCCAGAGAGGGGAGACCCCTGAGGCAAGGGGAAACCGCCTGGCCGATACGATGGCTAAAAACAGGCAGCCCTGGGACCCCAATTGCTAACTGTCACAATACTTACTGAGACAGAAGACATAGATGATGCCACCACTTGGAATTATGAGAGGAGGCCGATTTGGACTATGTACAAAAACTGGGAGCTGACTACAATCCAGCCCTCAATCGATGGGAATATAAAGGGAAAGCCGTAATGCCCATAAAAATGGCAAAGGAGCTGATAACTCACCTACATCGGCTAACCCACCTGAGTGCAAGCAAAATGAAGGCCCTCATGGAAAGGGCCAACTTAGAAAACCATTTCTTTTCCCCAAACAAAATTTTCTTCTTCATCAAGCAGCTGCTAATTGTAGAGCCTGCGCTCAAGTCAATCCTGGAAAGACTGTTATTGGACCAGGTGTTCGGGCACGCGGACGGCGACCTGGCACACACTGGGAAGTTGACTTTACCGAGATTAAACCCGGCATGTATGGATATAAGTATCTCTTAGTATTTCTAGACACCTTTTCAGGATGGGCGGAAGCTTTTCCTACCAAAAAGGAGACAGCTACCATGGTTGCTAAGAAGCTATTAGAAGAAATATTCCCAAGGTATGGTATGCCTGAGGTGTTAGGGTCCGACAACGGGCCTGCCTTTGTCTCCCAGGTAAGTCAGTCGGTGGCCAAGCTACTGGGGATTGATTGGAAACTACATTGTGCTTATAGACCCCAGAGTTCAGGGCAGGTAGAGAGAATGAATAGAACCATCAAGGAGGTTTTGACCAAATTACTGCTTGAAACTGGCTCTAAAGATTGGGTATCGCTCCTACCTCTAGCGCTCTATCGGGCTAGGAACACCCCAGGGCCTCATGGCCTGACTCCCTTTGAGATTCTTTATGGTGCCCCACCCCCCGCTGTCACATTCTTTGCCCCCGATATCTCCGCTCATGCCCCCTCCCCCTCTATACAGGCCCACCTGCAAGCTCTGCAGTTGGTGCAGCAGGAAGTCTGGAAACCCCTGGCAGCCGCCTACGAAGAAAAACTCGACATCCCGCTAAAGCCACATCCCTATAAAATAGGAGACTCCGTCTGGGTTCGCAGACATCGAGCCACAAACCTTGAGCCCCGCTGGAAGGGACCCCACACCGTGCTCCTGACGACACCCACGGCACTGAAGGTTGACGGGATTGCAGCCTGGATCCACGCCTCCCACGTGAAAGCCGCGCGCCCGGAGGAGCAGACTGAACCCTTTCGGGACTCAGAATGGACCATCCAACGCTCCCCAAATCCACTAAAGATAAGACTCATGCGTCGCTAATCCTTCTCCTTGTTCACTCCTTCCTCCCCTTTGGGGACCATAGTCCACATGTCCCCAAACAATTAACCTGGCAGGTTTGGTCACAGATGGGAGAAGTTGTCTGGTCTAAAACGGGCTTACACGCACCCAATAACTGGTGGCCTAATCTTACTCCTGACTTCTGCCAGCTGGCAGCAGGCCTTGAAACTTGGGACATCCCAGATAAAAGTCCCAACGAGTTAAATGTCAACAATTCACGCTGTCCAAAGATGCGTGACTTTGGGTGTGCTTGTCCGAATGCCTGTTGCGAATTAGCCCACCATGACTTTTATGTCTGCCCTAAAGATGGCAGGAGTCGTGCCCAAGCCTACAAATGTGGAGGATATTTAGAATATTTTTGTGCTGCATGGGGTTGTGAAACTACTGGGGACGCTTATTGGAACCCTACCTCATCCTGGGATCTCATAACCGTAAAACGAGGGTTCAAAAAAACATGGCAGCGAGGCAAATCTAATACAGCCTTTGCCTCTATATGCCCCAGTAGTGACACCGGGGGACCAATGAGTGCAGGACTATCACTCCCTTTAAACATAACATTTACCCCCTCAGGAAGACGATTTTTAGATTGGACTTCTGGACGTACCTGGGGTCTACGCTGGGTTCTATCTGGTAAGGATAGAGGCGTTGTTTTTAAAATAAAATTAAAAATAGAAGACCCCCAGATACACCCCGTAGGACCTAATTTAGTTTTACCAGACTCTAAACCCCCCGCGCCTGCCAGACCCCACCAGCCTACCAGACGCCCTCTTACAGTTAGCCCCCCAAAGCCTTCGGCCAGCCAAAGCTCTGTACAGACGTCCCCTGAATCAGAGGCCCTATCAGCCGGAACGGGGGACCGACTCTATAATTTAATCCAAGGAGTCTATACGGCCCTCAATTATTCTAACCCTGATTTTACAGAAGATTGTTGGCTCTGTTTGGTTTCAAACCCCCCCTACTATGAAGGGATAGCCATTAACGCTAACTATATACCAACCACACAAGTCCCCCAAGGGCCTGCAATTCACAGGGGCATAGACTCACCCTTCCTGAAGTATCTGGTCAGGGACTATGCATAGGCCCCGTACCCAGCTCACATCAGGCGCTATGTAACACCACCATTTCAAAGATCCACCCCGGTAGCTATTATTTGGCAGCTCCCAATGGGACATATTGGGCTTGTAGCTCCGGCTTGACCCCTTGTATTGCTGCCCAAACCTTAAATATCATCACAGATTATTGCATATTAGTTCAACTCTGGCCCAGGGTAACGTACCACAGTTCGGGTTTTGTCCTTGACTTCTTTGAGCAGGGGCAAATGTTTCGATACCGGAGGGAGCCTATATCCATGACTATAGCCTTGCTATTGGGCATCGGGGGAATAGCAACAGGCATTGGAACAGGGACTTCCGCCTTAATTCAAGGTAATTGACTCATGCAGCTACAGGTTGCTATGAATGATGATTTAGAAGCCATAGAAAAATCAATCACAGCCTTGGAAAAATCCTTGACTTCCTTATCGGAGGTTGTACTACAGAACAGGAGAGGACTAGACCTTTTATTTCTGAAAGAAGGAGGATTATGTGCAGCCTTAAAAGAAGAATGCTGTTTCTATGCCGACCATACCGGGGTGGTCAGAGAAACAATGGACAAGCTAAGAGAAATATTAGCCCAGAGAAAAAAAGATTTTGAATCCCAGCAGGGCTGGTTTGAAAACGGGTTCACCCGTTCCCCGTGGTTTACAACCTTAGTATCCACCCTAATGGGGCCCCTTATCATCTTATCACTGACTCTGTTATTTGGCCCCTGCATCATAAACAAGCTTGTCCAATTCACTAAAGACCGCTTCTCCATAGTTCAGACCATGGTACTGACACAACAATATCAACTTTCAAAACGGTCAGAGTCCCGGACAAGCCTAGAGCAGGAACAAGACGAATGGATATAAGATTCTATCCATGATAAAGAAAAAGGGGGGAATGAAAGACCCCTCTCCTAGACAAACCCCTCCCCTAGTAGATAGATAGGATAACTAACTGCTTGTTTGCTTTTCTGTAAACCGCTGGCTATTAGGTATGAAATTAGGTTAGGTTATTAATTGTGTGAATTGCTCTCTTACCTTTCTCTAGCCGCGTGGCTTATAGAAATAATAGAGACGCCATGATGACACTCCTCCCTTCCCCCAGGGTTGAATTCAATGTAACTGCTTTTTGCCTTTCTGTAACTACTTGGCTTTTAGGGCATGACACTTGACTCCTGTTTGAACAAGATACCCTCTCCTAATAGCAGGGGCATGGTCATGTAGGCAGGGGGCCACATAGTCACGTAGACAGGATGTCTTTCTGCTGAGTAGTAAGGTCTAACTTCCCCTCTTTGTTTCCCCCTTCCCGCCGCTCTCTTTGCGCGCGTGGGTCCCTGGAGCCAACCCGCAAACTCCAAGTATGCCTTTTTCAAAAGTTCAAACTGTCCACCAATCAATTGCACCCCACCCAAAACTTGTTTGTACTTTCCTATAAAAGACCCTGATTCACTCCGGTTGGTGTGCTCGGTTAGCTGGAGCTGCCGACCACCCGCCGGTACCTGCGTGACAATAAACCTCTTGCTGTTTGCATCCAGTGGCAGTGTTGGATTCTTGGGTAAGGGGATCCGCGGGTCTTTCAGATGTATTTCACACCTAGTAATTCTTTTTTTAAAGATCTTATTTACCCATTTGACAGATCACAGGTAGCCAGAGAGGCAGGCAGAGAGAGGGGGAAGCAGGCTTCCCGCTGAGCAGAGAGCCTGATGTGGGGCTCCATCCCAGGACCCTAAAATAATGACCTGAGCCGAAGGCAGAGGCCTAAAGCACTGAGCCACCCAGGAGCCCCATAAATGTTAATTTTTAATCAACGTGGATTTGCTGCATGAAAGAGTTCCTTCTTCTTGAAATATAAATATATAAATATATTGATCAAGTCACACGCATGTCTTAGGAGAATGTCATACCTTTAGTAGCAAACTTGAAATCTTGACCATTGGTTTTGATTTTTGTTTTGGTTAGATTTGGTTCGGTTTCTGTAATGTTAAAGATCCCTCCAGACCTTGGCTCTGTCTGACCTGATTGCTTTCAGCTGTTTCTGCAACAAAGTTGTCCCAGCAGCGAAAAATCTCATTGTTTACATAGACGCCCCCTTCTGAACACTTTGTTTATAAAAAGATTTTTTTTTTTTTTTTGCGGTATGGTAAATGTGGAACAACAATGAGGTATTTCAAAGAGGTGAACCACAGATAAATTTCTCTAAGGGTGGGGTGAGGGTTACTCAAAAAGAAACGTGACAAGGCTTATAAAGATATCGACAATCATTATAACATAACGTGACTGATTGTTACCGTGCTCTTCACTGGGCAAACACTTGTTGGCTTCCAAGATAGACTAACATAGTTGAGATGGTTCTAGCGGCCTTCTAGCACAGGGTCTCATGAGGCAGGGATTCTAGCCACTGGCTGCGCAAGGCATGAGGCTTGTTAGTGATTCTCTTTTTTCCTCGGCAGAATTGGTCTTTCTACATTCCAGGTCCTTTCTACCCCAATAAATAAGGCGGCGAATCTCTCAGTGAGCTGTACTTTTGGTTTAAGCAGCCAACTGTCTCTTCAAAAGGACTTTTGTTTAAAGTCCTTTAAAAATAAAGTCCTTTCAAAAAAATATTTTTTTTTATTTTATATTTTTTAATCCCATATGTTTCCTCTGAATCTGGAACTTTGTCATTTTGACCTTCTCTGCTGATTAAAATATTCTTCATCAGCAGCACCTACTGCTCTCCTCTCCTGGTTGTCTCTCGGGAAGGGGTCTTCTCTAGCTCTGCTAGCAGGAGATGGGCACTTCCCCTATACCCCTGTTGCCGGACTTACCTTATCTATCCTGTAGGGTGAGGTCGGGCTGGGCTTTTATCTGTTGTTCTGTTCTGAGTGGTTAGTTTTTTATAGATACTATGCTTTGCTTTTGTCAGGATTTACCCTGGACTATCAATACCCTTTTCTTGTGCCCCTGAAGCCTAGGAAACAGTCCTGATGAGAGAACCAGGAACTCGAACAGATCATGTTTATCTTGAATGTTCTGTCCAAATTGAAAAATACATTTCTGAGGAGCCTCAAGATCTCTGAGAAGGGAAGTTTCACCAACTCTGTCATGTAGGGGCCTCAGTTCTGTGAGATCAGCTGTTGGTTGTCATGAACTTGCTGTAGTTTCCCGAATGCACTCTGCTGCCTCCTGGCACTTTGAGACTTGACACTCTCATCCTCATTCTTTGCTTTGCTCTTGTCTATCACCTCCCCTGAAAATCAGTTCCTAAGTGGCTTTTCCCAGCTCCAACCTACCCTTGGCAGTCTTTTATCTCCCTGTGGTAAAGCCTCTCTCAGTGCACCAGGGACATGCCCGTTGTCCCCCTGAGAAGAGAAAAGGGACAGTGAGGGCCCCCCAGCATTTGCAGCTCTAGTGCAGTGCCCCATGCCTGGCTTGCAGGAAATGCCAGATCATGAAGACAAACGGAGATCATCCTCTGGCTAAAACCAGCTCTTCTTTGCCTACCGCAGGATCTGGATCAATAAAGATCAGCCAGTTATTATTGCTGTTTTTCTAGGGATTTTCCCCCATACATTTCCCAGGTCTTTACTCTTTTAATGGCACTTTAATTCAGGCTTCAACCACTTCCTAGTCTGATCAGGTGAAATCAATTTCCTTCCCATACCCTGGATGTATTTCACACCTAGTAATTCTTTTTTTAAAGATCTTATTTACCCATTTGACAATCACAAATAGGTAGAGAGAAAGACAGAGGGGAGGGGATGCAGGCTCCCCGCTGAGCAGAGAGCCCGATGTGGCACTCCATCCCAGGACCCTGAAATATTGACCTGAGCCGAAGGCAGAGGCCTAAAGCACTGAGCCACCCAGGAGCCCCATATCTGGTAATTTATAATCAACGTGGATTTGCTGCATCAAATAGTTCCTTCTTCTTCAAATATAAATATGTAAATATATTGATCAAGTCACGCGCATGTCTTAGGAGAATGTCATACCTTTAGTAGCAAACTTGAAATCTTGGCCATTGGTTATGATTTTTGTTTTGGTTTGATTTGGTTCGGTTTTTGTAATTTTAAAAATCCCTCCAGCTTTTGGCTCTGTCTGACCTGATTGCTTTCAGCTGTTTCTGCAACAAAGGTGTCTGGGGAGGGAAAACTCTCATTGTGTACAGTGGCGCCCCCTTCTGAACACTTTGTTTATAAAAAGCCTATTTTTTTTTTTTTTTTTTGGGTATGGTAAATGTGGAACAGCAATGAGGTATTTCAAAGAGGTGAACCACTGATAAATTTCTTTAAGGGTTGGGTGAGTGTTACTCAAAAAGGAACTTGACAAGGCTTTTAAAGATATCGACAATCATTATAACATAACGTGACTGATTGTTACCGTGCTCTTGAAAGACCCGCGGATCCCCTTACCCAAGAATCCAACACTGCCACTGGATGCAATCAGCAAGAGGTTCTTTATTGTTACGCAGGCGCCTGCGGGTGGTCAGCGCGCGCCTGTGGGTGGTCAGCAGCTCCTGCTAGCTGAGCACACCTGGCTGGGGTGGTGCAGGGTTTTTATGGACAAACATGTTTCGGGAGGGGCTGAGCTGACTGATTGATAGTTTGGACAGGCATACTTGGCGTCAGTGGAGTGGACCAGGGGACCCACGTGCGAAAGCAGACAAAGCAATCTTACAGAAGCAGAACTGGCCGGTTAGCCCACGCATGCGAATGAAAGCACTATCAGGATATTGAAGGCCTGGTTACTATCAAGCCAAGGCCATTTTCCCTTTAATGAGGTCCTAACATAAAGACAATTGGGAGTCTCTCCTGGTGAAATGTTACATTCCTGCTATCAAACGTAAGGTAACTTCTTTGTTGTAAATCTCAAGGACATTTGCAAACCAAGGGAGACTCCTACCCTGCAGGACTGTGATTTCTGCAAGTTAACTATTTATAATGCTACACATATGGAGGGGAGCGGGTGAAGGGGGGGTGCAAGGCGCCAGCTTTTGCTTTGTCCTCAGCCAGCCTCTTGCTCCTTAGAGTTGAGGGTTTAAGCAATTTTTCATTTCTTAGCAAAGCATTAGAAACATTATTATACAGAAGCCAGAAACAGCCGGGTTAAACACAGATGTTCACTATTCGTTATCCTGTTATGCTGCTTGCTGACTCCCTTATCTATCGTCAGCTAGCTACAGTTTCTCAGTTAGCATAAGCTGGTTATAAAAAGAATGTTAAAACTTATAGGCTATAGTATAATTCTGACCTGGGGTCCTTCATTCCCCCCTTTTTCTTTAACATGGATATAATCTTATATCCATCTGTTTTGTTCTTCAACTGAGTCCTTTTGGGACTCTACTTGTTTAAGTAGTTGGTATTGCTGAGTCAAGACCATAGTCTGAACAACAGACAGGCGATCTTTAATGAACTGTACTAACCTGTTTAAGACACAAGGACCAAAAGTTAGAATTAATAACAGAATGATGAGAGGGCCTGTTATAGATGACAACAAAGTAGTAAGCCAAGGCGATCTGTTGAACCAGTTTTCGAACCATCCCTGCTAGGACTGAAAAATCCCTTTTTCTTTGAGCAAGTCTTTCTCTGAGTATATCCATAGTTTCTCTGACTACTCCAGTTTGATCTGCATAAAAGCAACATTCTTTTTTAAGGCGGTCAGGGGTGCCTGTGGAATGTCACACACATATTATCAAGGGGAGTGGGTGGAGAGGGGGTGCAAGGCATCAGCCCCTTCTCCATCCTCAGCCAGCCTCCTGCTCCCTCATCATTTCCCCCTGAACAATTTTGACTCTTAAATCTTTAAGGTGGTTGAAGGTGGAAGGTCTCATCTTTTGTAACTTCTTCGTGCTGAATAGGGGCGTAGAGCTGTCCCTACCTACTGGGGTCAATATTGATCAGTGGAGGAATGTATAGGGGGAGTTACGAAAGGCGGAGGCAGCTGAATCCAGCACTGACAGTGAAGAGGCGTCCCTCTCACGCGACAAGGATCATCTGTCGTGCTGAAGTCATTGCAGCAATGGAGTCTCTCGGCACCAAGTAGAGAAACACTGAACAAAGCAACATATTAAGGTTAATGAGGCGATAAAAATGAGAAGCCCGAGAAGGAGATTTGGCCATAGTCCTCCTTCAAACCAGGAACTTAACCAATCACTAAAAAAGAGAGAGGGACCTTGTAGAGCCTTAATCTGGGCATTCATATCCTTTATTAGTCCTGTGACATTTTTGTGATAGTCTGGAATGTACACACAACATTCTGTTTTGATGATTGCACATGTGCCACCCTGGGCTGCTGTCAGGACATCTAAAGCCAACCTATTTTGTAGGACTGCCTTGCGTATCTGTGACACTTCGGTATTAAGCTGGGAGATGCCATTTAGTGAATCATTGAGTGCCTTTGTAGTATATTTATTAAGGGCTTCTACATGCCACATGACATCCTCTAGTCCCGCAGATGGAACAGAAATGGATGCTAAGTGATCATACCATTTCCATCTTTGTTTCAAGTTGGGGAGATTAGCTGGAGTTGTAATGGTTTTAGTAATATGCCCATGAATCCAGGCAAATCCTAAAGTACAGCGTCCTATCCACCCTGGAGGAAGCCAGGGTCACAGGTTGGCTCCACATATCCAGTGGGTTCCGTTTGGAGCTGGCCATCTAATGCCAGGTCACCTTACCCAATCAGTAGCAAAACATTCAGTAGCCTGGGGTACTATTATTTGGGAACACATTTCTAATGATAGCCATCCTCGATACTGTGTGTTATTTGTCCAAGTATCCTACGTATGATTCTTTTGTTCCCAGCATAAAACTGCCTTTTGACTGAGCCGTCCAATCGTGGGTGGACGATTGGATATGTATCCCAGATTTGATATATGCCATCCTTAGTATAGCGATAAGGAGGGTTTTGGAACTTAGGCCCATATTTGATTAGGGAATTAAGGCTTGATAGCAATCTCCTTTCCTTCCAAATAGCTCCATGGGCATGTAGTACCAGGAAAGCATATTTGGAGTCAGTGTTAATGTTTATTCTTAGGCTTTGGCAATTGCAAAGTGCTAGTGAGCACTATGGCACACCTAGCTTATCTTATTCTTTCTATGAAAACTACTGTCATCAGAAAACCAACTGTTATTCATATTTTTAACAGGGGCATCTTAACTCTGGCCATATAGAATAAGCAAGATCAAATAAAATAAAAAGAACATTTTTGCTCTATAGAGAAAGAAGTACAGTGGTCAGGTTCAGGCATACAGGTAACTAGGTTTAAAGTTTGACAAGTTTTATTTCTGGCATATCTGTTAATGTAGCCCAGTATTTAATAAGTTGGCCTCCATCATCCATTGGTGGCCTTTGGCTTCTAAGACAAATCTGGACCTGATGTGACATCATTACAGTCAAGGACTGTCCCATAGTGAGCTTTGAGGCTCCTTTTTTATAGGAGGGCTGTTCCATGCTTAGCTAAAGCATCTGTTTGCAATTGCACCTCAACAGAGGTGGCCTCTAGGATAAATATGACTAAGGGATGAAACCAATAAGAAGACCTTTGAGTGGTCCAGCCTTAATAATATCCTGATTACAGAGGATCACTGGCAAGTGAGAAAACTTGTCAAGAGATAAGGGGAGTCCCCCATGGATCATCCAATCCACTCATAAAGAAAGTGGGGTCATCCATTATCTCCACAAGTCCATAGTTAATCCTATGGAGTGTGGTATGGTGGTTTTTAGGCAATTTCATTATCCCAGCCACACATAAGGTGTTAGTTAAGTTATACAATTGTAGGGGAATCAATCCCATTTTCCAGTTGTTTAATCATGTGCTGTGGGGTCTGCTAATATCCCCACAAAATAAAAAAGCAAGAAGATCATCTAAATGAGCTATTGTGTAACTTCTCTGAAGTTTACCTCAAATTGTTTAGCTTAGGTAAACAAACATTTAAAGACAATCAAATCTAGAATTTAACATCCATAAAGGTGGGTTACCGAAACATAATTTTTCTCTCTAAAGTAACCCTCATTTCCAGTGATAGCCAAATCAGGACTAATTCACTTGTGACACAGGTCCAGTTTTTAACAAACTTGGCCCATTATTTACATAAGCTCAGCAAGAACAGTGACTGTGATCAATAGATCTTTTAGAATCTGCTTTGCTGGAACTTTGTATAAGGAATCTCTAGGTCGAACTTTTAGAAGCCTCTCCGGGCCAGAAGCCAAGCCCTGTACTTGCCATCAGGCATGCCTGCAATACCTGTTGATTTGGGCGAGTTCCTCTTCCCAAGACTGCACCTACCAAGGAGTGACATTCTTTACTCACCTGGTGAGGCTGCTGGGAACTCTGTAAGCAAGGTATCAGGCCAACAGTCCCAAGGGGCTTTATGGCTCCAGGTTTCATAAAGTCAACCTTAGTTCCTTAAAGCTGTCTGGTCATATCTGAGTCTTTTCAAATATGACATCCCAGTCAAAGCCTTGGTAAAATAACCAGTGTTTCCAATTCTTTCCTGTTACAAGGAGAACAGATTCTTATTGAACTTATGCAAATGACTGATTGCCCTGGAAGAAAGAATACTTACTAAGACCTTTTGGTTTCAGAGGGTTCAGATAGAGAGAAAAGGTGAATGCTTTGATCACTTTTACAAATGAGCACTTTTTCATCTCTATAAGTTACAGATAACTAGGAGAGAGTATCCCTAGTCTGGAAGAGCAAACATTAGAGAGAACCAGCAATGTTTAAAGTAAGACAAAACATTAAGAGACACAACACTATAATCTTTTAGTTCACTTAGTCCCATGTTACTAATTCCGGTGAATGCAGCTTTAGTCAGTTTTGGAAATCCTTACCCATTTCAGTTTTAGGATTTTCAAGTATATCAAATATCTGTATTTGTCCTGAAAGTCCTTTATAGGAATCTCCTTGAAGATAAAACTCATTTTACAAGAGAATTAAAACAATTATAAATGACAAAAACTCAGAATGGATATGGTTAGAGCTAAAGAGACATGGGAATTTACAATTTAGCTGCAAGGAAATCAGGTTATTTCTGTGATACATAACATTTCCATAATTACAGTATCAAGCGATGATCTCTCAAAACATTAAAACTTTAAGAAGTGCATAGAATCTCTAGAATAGTTATAGCATTTTCCCAAATGTAACCCAAGGTTTATCACTGGTTTAAATCTTGTCAACAATTGCTAAAACCTTAGAAAGTTTAAACACATGCCTAAATATAATTAGGGATGTTAAACACCTGATAAAACAAAATATAGGAACTGAATTTTCCAGGCAGGCAAAGAGAAAACCATTTACATTTTTTAACAGATCAATTAGCTAAGAAAACTTTGCCCCTTTTAAACAGAAAGAAAACCAGTTTTTTATACCAGTGTCTTTCCCCCTTTTTTTAATTTTATTTCTAAGTGTGCAGTCTTAAGATAGGAGTTTTCTGGGTTTCCCTCCCATCATGAATGATGTCGCAGACAAAGGAGGGGTATCTTTCCCCTGCTGTCTTGTTCCCATCCCTCATGGGAATTTAGGATCGTCTTAGCTAAGGCCTGTCCGTATAAACCCCGGACCAGGCTACTCCGTGGAGTAGATGACCGTTATGCCATATGACGCCCCGCGAGACTCAAGGTGCAGCCCCCTCAGACTCCGTAGCCAAAGTGGCAGAGCCATACAGACACATTCACACAGTCAGGCACTCTTCAGATTCAAGCAGGTTGGATACCCTCCCCTTCTGGGCATTTCTGGCTAATGGGAGGTGATCAGTCTCCCCTTTCACTCTTTACAGATTAGAGTGAGTTTCTATGGTTACAGGCAAAGGAGGATGGTAACAGGGTGTTTTCACAGTCCCTCAAGGTTGGGTTGCTTCCTTAATCTCTCAAGGCCAAATGGCCCTTATACTAGGAAGTATAATCTGTGTGGAGGCAGGTCAGGAGAGTGCTAAATTACCTTGGAGGCTGTTTTTCTTTCTTTTTTAATCTGTCCTGACCATATCTAAAATTTCTTTTGTGAAGATTTCCGTTCACAAACCTTCTACAACTTTCCTTTGCATTCAGGTTTTGTCCCAAGCCATTTCCTTCCAAATAACCATCTCATTTAGGACAAAATTACTTTCCTTAAATCTTTCTTACATATCTCCTACTTTCCTACATGCAGAGTTTCCTTTTATTTCCATCAGTCTTAGTTACACTAAGCAGAACTTTGTATTCTTAGAAACACCTTTAGTTATTAACCAATTGTGAACTGTTACAACAGAATTCTTCAGGTGGCAATTTATGTATCAGTTAAGTGGCAAACAAGTTTACCAGCAGATTTAAATACTCTTAGTTTCTTTGCAGTAAGTAAAAAAAGCACAAACCTACATCCAGTAATTAATGACTTAGCATTTTATCCTGTTTGGTTAAGACCTAGATGTCCACAATTTAATTCCACTTGTCATCCAAGCAAAACTTTAAAACTTTCAGATTACCAAAGACTTTGAAAGCTACTTCAGCAATTACCCATTAGAACTTTGAGACAGACAATTAACCATCAGTTTAGTCATTCCTTTGCTAACAAATTTTAACAAGTAACATGAGCTTATTTGACCTTCAGTAAACTTTGATAGAATAAAAGTTTCATATTTACTGCTGTAACTTCAAAGACACGTCTTATTTTAATTAAACCAATAAACTTAACTTAGTTTCAACATTGATTTACGTTCCACCTGGACTCACTCCACTTTGAATGTTTACCTGAGACATGCGTGGGAAGATCTGGAGTGGGGAGGTGTTAGGTCCAGGGGGTGTTGTTCTTGCTCCTTGACAGTGGAGAGAGAAGGAGCTGTGGTGCATGATCTAGAGGCCAGTCATGCAGGCTGCACACACGTTGGTACAGAAACACGTAAGGGGGGAAACAGAAGAAACAAAGTGCCGCCAGGAGGCAGAGAAAGGATTCCCAGTTTTGGAGCTCCTAAGCCCCAACAGAGGAGCAGACACCATGCCTTCCCACCAGCAAGGGGGGAGGGGTTAAGCAGTCTAAGTTAGGCCAGAGAACACAAGGAAACTTCCCCGAAACAAAGAGAGTTTCGGCAGCTGCTTGGGAATATTCCTTATAGTCTCTGTCTCGAGTGAGACTAACCCCAGTTGGCTCCAGTTATAGCCATTAACACGGGAAGTGAATGAGGGAGAAGCCCCATTTTAGACTCAAAGAAAACACCAAGGACAACGAGTAGAACACACAAAACAATTAACAAAAGGTCGCTGGGCGGTTTCGGTATGCTACCGAAAGCAAGGTTTCCACCAGCCCAGAGGAGCCTCGAGATCTCCCTGCGGTGGACAAATTCCGTCCAGGGCCGAGGGGTTCCTCTGGAACGGACAAACGGATATAACCCTCGGACAAATGAGGGGCTCCAAAAAATTGGGCCCCTCGACACCCTGGAGCGTCCCCCAGGGTTGGCAGTGGAGAAGTCCGAGCTGGTCAGCTCCTTCTCAAGCTGCCTACAAATACAATCCAACAAACACTATACCGCTACCCGCAGTATAGGTCAAACAGAGGCCTCACAAGACTAGAGACAAACAAGAACACGAGACTGGATACAAACAAGAACATGAGACAGGAGACAAGAATGCTGGCCAGCTTACCTCCCGGTGGGAGTCAGTTGGATCCGTGGGCAGGGGTCCGATGATCTCGGTGGAACCTCCAAATGAAAGACCCGCGGATCCCCTTACCCAAGAATCCAACACTGCCACTGGATGCAATCAGCAAGAGGTTCTTTATTGTTATGCAGGCGCCTGCGGGTGGTCAGCGCGCGCCTGTGGGTGGTCAGCAGCTCCTGCTAGCTGAGCACACCTGGCTGGGGTGGTGCAGGGTTTTTATGGACAAACATGTTTCGGGAGGGGCTGAGCTGACTGATTGATAGTTTGGACAGGCATACTTGGCGTCAGTGGAGTGGATCAGGGGACCCACGTGCGAAAGCAGACAAAGCAATCTTACAGAAGCAGAACTGGCCGGTTAGCCCACGCATGCGAATGAAAGCACTATCAGGATATTGAAGGCCTGGTTACTATCAAGCCAAGGCCATTTTCCCTTTAATGAGGTCCTAACATAAAGACAATTGGGAGTCTCTCCTGGTGAAATGTTACATTCCTGCTATCAAACGTAAGGTAACTTCTTTGTTGTAAATCTCAAGGACATTTGCAAACCAAGGAGACTCCTACCCTGCAGGACTGTGATTTCTGCAAGTTAACTATTTATAATGCTACACATATGGAGGGGAGCTGGTGAAGGGGGGGGGTGCAAGGCGCCAGCTTTTGCTTTGTCCTCAGCCAGCCTCTTGCTCCTTAGAGTTGAGGGTTTAAGCAATTTTTCATTTCTTAGCAAAGCATTAGAAGCATTATTATACAGAAGCCAGAAACAGCCGGGTTAAACACAGATGTTCACTATTCGTTATCCTGTTATGCTGCTTGCTGACTCCCTTATCTATCGTCAGCTAGCTACAGTTTCTCAGCATAAGCTGGTTATAAAAAGAATGTTAAAACTTATAGGCTATAGTATAATTCTGACCTGGGGTCCTTCACTCTTAACTGGGCAAACACTTGTTGGCTTCCAAGATAGACTAACATAGTTGAGATGGTTCTAGCGGCCTTCTAGCACAGGGTCTCATGAGGCAGGGATTCTAGCCACTGGCTGTGCAAGGCATGAGGCCTGTTAGTGATTCTCTTTTTTCCTCTGCAGAATGGGTCTTTCTACATTCCAGGTCCTTTCTTTCTAACCCCAATAAATAATGCAGCGATTCTCTCAGTGAGTTGTACTTTTGTTTTAAACAGCCAATTGTCTCTTAAAAAGGACTTTTGTTTAAAGTCCTTTAAAAAAAAAAGTCCTTTCAAAAATCTTTTTGTTTTATTTTTAACTTTTTAATCCCATATGTTTACTCTGATCCTGGAACTTTGTCATTTTGACCTTCTCTGCTGATTAAAATATTCTTCATCATCAGCACCTACTGCTCTCCTCTCCTGGTGGTCTCTCGGGAAGGGATTCTTCTCTAGCTCTTCTAGCAGGAGATGGGCACTTCCCCTCTACCCCTGTTGCCGGACCAACCTTACCTATCCTGCAGGGTCAGGTAGGCCTGGCCTTTTATCTGTTGTTCTCTTCTGAGTGGTTAGTTTTTCATAGATACTGTGCTTTGCTTTTGTCAGGATTGACCCTGGACTATCAAAACCCTTTTCTTGTGCCAGAGAAGCCTAAAAAACAGTCCTGATAAGAGAGCCAGAAACTCGAACAGATCATATTTATCCTGAATGTTCCATCCAAAATGAAAAATACATTTCTGAGGAGCCTCAAGATCTCTGAGAAGGGAAGTTTCACCAACTGGGTCATGTAGGGGCATCAATTCCGATTCTGTGTCAATTTTCCTCCTTTCCAAGCTAATAATTCTCTACCTCAGAAAAGCCCACTCTCAACCGTTTCCTTTCTCTCTCTCAAAGGCAGTTGCTCTTAGTGTCTGCACATGGCACTTGGGGCATGCTGGTCGTTGGCTACTGCCCTCTTTACCTTGGGTCTAACAGCTGCGGGGCATCAAGATGAGAATGTGTCTTGTTCTAAGACTTAATATAGTTTGGGGCACATGGGAAGCAATAATCACTTATTTTGTTGATCCAAGTGTTCGACCTTTCTTAATTATTCTAGTTCCACAGTTTACCTGTGCTACGATTTGTCCCTCCCACCCTTTTAATATCTCTTAAGGTGGCACTCACCTTGCACTTGATGACATATCTTAGTTTAACTGACAGCATTTCTCTTTCTTAGTCGAACCTAAACTATACTGCATCTTACCCTTGATGAAAGCTAGGATGCAATTAAATACACTATTATGGTTACAATTCTGATATTTGAAATCCTCCGGTAGCTCCCTGTGCCCCTACAGTGTAGTACCTCACCTCCTCGGCATAGGATACAAACCATCTCAGCCCCAGTGTTAACCCCTGGGCTCAGCCTCCATCCCCAGGTGATGCTGCCAGATCAGCTGTCGGTTGTCATGAACTTGCTGTAGTTTCCCATATGCACAGTGCTGCCTCCTGGCACTTTGAAACTTGACACACTCATCCTCACTCTTTGCTTTGCCCTTGTCTATCACCTCCCCTGAAAATCTGTTCCTAAGTGGCTTTTCCCAGCTCCAACCTACCCTTGGCAGTCTTTTATCTCCCTGTGGTAAAGCCTGTCTCACTGCACCAGGGACATGCCCGTTGTCCCACTGAGAAGAGAAAAGGGACAGTGAGGGCCCCCCAGCATTTGCAGCTCTAGTGCAGAGCCCCATGCCTGGCTTGCAGGAAATGCCAGATCATGAAGACAAACGGAGATCATCCTCTGGCTAAAACCAGCTCTTCTTTGCCTACCGCAGGATCTGGATCAATAAAGATCAGCCAGTTATTATTGCTGTTTTTCTAGGGATTTTTTCCCCATACATTTCCCAGGTCTTTACTCTTTTAATGGCACTTTAATTCAGGCTTCAACCACTTCCTAGTCTGATCAGGTGAAATCAATTTCCTTCCCATACCCTCGATGTATTTCACACCTAGTAATTCTTTTTTTAAAGATCTTATTTACCCATTTGACAGATCACAGGTAGGTAGAGAGAAAGACAGAGGGGGGGGGGATGCAGGCTCCCCGCTGAGCAGAGAGCCCGATGTGGCCCTCCATCCCAGGACCCTGAAATCATGACCTGAGCCGAAGGCAGAGGCCTAAAGCACTGAGCCACCCAGGAGCCCCATATCTGGTAATTTATAATCAACGTGGATTTGCTGCATCAAATAGTTCCTTCTTCTTCAAATATAAATATGTAAATATATTGATCAAGTGACACGCATGTCTTAGGAGAATGTCATACCTTTAGTAGCAAACTTGAAATCTTGGCAATTGGTTTTGATTTTTGTTTTGGTTTCATTTGGTTCGGTTTTTGTAATTTTAAAGATCCCTCCAGCCCTTGGCTCTGTCTGACCTGATTGCTTTCAGCTGTTTCTCCAACAAAGGTGTCCGGGCAGCGAAAACTCTCATTGTTTACAGTGGAGCCCCCTTCTGAACATTTGTTTATAAATAGCCTATTTTTTTTTTTTTTGGTATGGTAAATGTGGAACAACAATGAGGTATTTCAAAGATGTGAACCACAGATAAATTTCTCTTAGGGTTGGGTGAGTGTTACTCAAAAAGGAACTTGACAAGGCTTTTAAAGATATCGACTATCATTATAACATAACGTGACTGATTGTTACCGTGCTCTTCACTGGGCAAACACTTGTTGGCTTCCAAGATAGACTAACATAGTTGAGATGGTTCTAGCGGCCTCTAGCACAGGGTCTCATGAGGCAGGGATTCTAGCCACTGGCGGTGCCAGGCATGAGGCCTGTTAGTGATTCTCTTTTTTTCCTCTGCAGAATGGGTCATTCTACATTCCAGGTCCTTTCTACCCCCAATAAATTATGCAGCGATTCTCTCAGTGAGTTGTACTAATTTTTGGTTTAAACAGCCAACTGTCTCTTAAAAAAGACTTTTGTTTAAAGTCCTTTAAAAAAAATCTTTTTGTTTTATTTTTAACTTTTTAATCCCATATGTTTACTCTGATCCTGGAACTTTGTCATTTTGACCTTCTCTGCTGATTAAAATATTCTTCATCATCAGCACCTACTGCTCTCCTCTCCTGGTGGTCTCTCGGGAAGGGATTCTTCTCTAGCTCTTCTAGCAGGAGATGGGCACTTCCCCTCTACCCCTGTTGCCGGACCAACCTTACCTATCCTGCAGGGTCAGGTAGGCCTGGCCTCTTATATCTGTTTTCTCTTCTGAGTGGTTAGTTTTTCATAGATACTGTGCTTTGCTTTTGTCAGGATTGACCCTGGACTATCAAAACCCTTTTCTTGTGCCAGAGAAGCCTAAAAAACAGTCCTGATAAGAGAGCCAGAAACTCGAACAGATCATATTTATCCTGAATGTTCCATCCAAAATGAAAAATACATTTCTGAGGAGCCTCAAGATCTCTGAGAAGGGAAGTTTCACCAACTGGGTCATGTAGGGGCATCAATTCCGATTCTGTGTCAATTTTCCTCCTTTCCCATCTAATAATTCTCTACCTCAGAAAGCCCACTCTCAACCGTTTCCTCTCTCAAAGGCAGTTGCTCTTAGTGTCTGCACATGGCACTTGGGGCATGCTGGTCGTTGGCTACTGCCCTCTTTACCTTGGGTCTAACAGCTGCGGGGCATCAAGATGAGAATGTGTCTTGTTCTAAGACTTAATATAGTTTGGGGCACAAGGTAAGCAATAATCACTTTTTTTGTTGATCCAAGTGTTCCACCTTTCTTAATTATTCTAGTACCACAATTTACTAGTCTAAAATTTGTCGTCCCCCCCCATTTCAATATCTCTTACGTTGGCACTCACCATGCACTTGATGACATATCCTAGTTTATCTGACAGCATTTCTCTTTCTTAGTCGAACATAAACTATAGTGCATCTTACCTTTGATGAAAGCTAGGATGCATTTAAATACTCTATTATGGTTACGATTCTGATATTTGTAATCCTCCGGTTGCTCCCTGTGCCCCCACAGTGTAGTACCTCACCTCCTCGGCATAGTATACAAACCATCTCACCCCAGTGTTAACCCGGGGGCTCAGCCTCCATCCCCAGTGATGCTGCCAGATCAGCTGTTGGTTGTCATGAACTTGCTGTAGTTTCCCGAATGCACTCTGCTGCCTCCTGGCACTTTGAAACTTGACACACTCATCCTCATTCTTCGCTTTGCCCTCGTCTGTCACCTCCCCTGTAAATCTGTTCCTAAGTGGCTTTTCCCAGCTCCAACCTACCCTTGGCAGTCTTTTATCTCCCTGTGGTAAAGCCTGTCTCACTGCACCAGGGACATGCCCGTTGTCCCACTGAGAAGAGAAAAGGGACAGTGAGGGCCCTCCAGTATTTGCAGCTCTAGTGCAGAGCCCCATGTCTGGCTTGCAGGGGATGCCAGATCATGAAGTCAAACTGAGATCATCCTCTGGCTAAAACCAGCTCTTCTTTGCCTACCGCAGGATCTGGATCATTAATGAGCTGCCAGTTATTATTGCCGTTTTTCTAGGGATTTTTTCCCCATATATTTCCCAGGTCTTTACTCTTTTTATAGCACTTTAATTCAGGCTTCAACCACTTCCTTGTCTGATCAGGTGAAATCATTTTCCTTCCCATACCCTCGATGTATTTCACACCTAGTAATTCTTTTTTTAAAGATGTATTTACCCACTTGATAGATCACAAGTAGGTAGAGAGGCACGCACAGAGAGAGGGGGAACCAGGCTCCCCGCTGAGCAGAGATCCTGATGTGGCGCTCCATCCCAGGATCCTGAAATCATGATCTGAGCCGAAGGCAGAGGCCTAAACCACTGAGCCACCCAGGAGCCCCATATCTGTTAATTTTTAATCAACGTGGATTTGCTGCATCAAATAGTTCCTTCTTCTTCAAATATAAATATATAAATATATTGATCAAGTCACTCGCATGTCTTAGGAGAATGTCATACCTTTAGTAGGAAACTTCAAATCTTGACCATTGGTTTTGACCTTGTTTTGGTTTGATTTGGTTCGGTTTTTGTAGGTTTAAAAATCCCTCCAGCCCTTGGCTCTGTCTGACCTTATTGCTTTCAGCTGTTTTTGCCAGAAAATTGTCCCCGCAGGGGAAAAACTCTCATTTTTTTTTTTTTTTTTCAGTGGCGCCCCCCTAGTGAACACTTTGTTAATAAAAAGATTTTTTTTTTTTTTTTTTTTTTGCTATAGTAAATGTGGAACAACAATGAGGTATTTCAAAGAGGTGAACCTCAGATAAATTTCTCTAAGATGGGGGGTGAGGGGCACTCAAAAAAGGAACTTGACTATGCTTTAAAGATATCGATAATCATTATAAACATAACGTGACTTATTGTTACTGTGCTCTTAACTGGGCAAACACATGTTGGCTTTCCAAGAAAGAACTAACATAGTTCTAGTTGGTTCTAGCGGCCTTCTAGCACAGGGTCTCATGAGGCAGGGATTCTTTTCTAGCCACTGGCTGTGCAAGGCATGAGGCCTGTTAGTGATTCTATTTTTTTTTTTCCTCTGCAGAATGGGCCTTTCTACATTCCAGGTCCTTTTCTACCCCCAGTAAGTAATGCGGGCGATTCTCTCAGTGAGTTTGTACTTTTGGTTTAAGCTAAAGCAGCCAACTGTCTCTAAAAAAGGACTTTTGTTTAAAGTCCTTTAAAAAAAAGTCCTTTCAAAATAATTTTTTTTATCTTTTATTTTTTAATCCCATATGTTTACTCTGATCTTGGAACTTTGTCATTTTGACCTTCTCTGGCTGATTAAAATATTCTCTTCCAAAATGTCAGTTTACTTGCAGGTACTTGCACTGTAGACATTCTTTTACATATGTTTTTAAGAAATCCATTCACGATTCTTAGTGAAAATCCCGGGAATCTGAAATACTACCATTTGCTATTCATCGAACAGTTACTGTCTCCACTAAGTGACAGGGTTTCAGAGAACGTGAGCTCACAAGAAATGTAACCTTTTTTCCACTTTTCTGCTAACCATGTTTATTTCTATGTTATTTCAGAGGAGTCGTCTTCTTTTGTAGAAAACATATTATCCAATCTTTTATAAAGCTGAAAATTTAAATTCTGTCCCTTCATTCCCCACAAAGCTTAAAAAGCCAAGCAATTTTGTTCCATTTTTTAAGAGCCCATAGATGGCATTTTTTTTTAATGTTGCATTTTTTGAGTTTTCACTCACTCTTTTATGTTCTTCTACTTCACAGATAAACAATTGCTAATGACAATGTGAACTCCTCCTACAAATGTGCAATCAAAAATCCCTAGGTACACATTACTGAAGTTCTTCGTTCCCTTTAAAACATTATTTCTCTCTTGATATGCAAATTCTTGTTTTGTATTTATATGGCATTATAAAGTTTTTTTTTAACAGACTCCATTTTTTAGAGTAGTTTGGG